>NC_054382.1:30342451-30642451 GCF_017654675.1 Xenopus laevis | reverse complement strand
ACTACCCTTGCCTGCCTGACTATGATTATTCTCCGCCTGCCCTGACCCGGCCTGATCTGACTACGATTCTGCCTAACACTTTGTATTGTGACCTTCAGCCCAAAGACTCTGCCTACAGTTGTGCCCCTCAGCATGTTTAGAACCCCTCGCCTTGCAACTCTCGTTTTAAGACCTGCGCATCTGAGTAGCTGAGGCCAAAGGCAGCTGCTACAGGCAGAAGCACGAGCCGAGACCAGGGTGCTTGGCATCGGTTCTAGATTTAGAACCGTTACATGTGCAAAATGGTTCTCTCTCAATACCTAAATACTTTCTTTACTGTTCATCTTTTCCTACAATTAATTAATGACCATTCTATGTTCACAACTTACTTTGGGTTATCTCTTTCTTCTCTGTTAGTAATACTGACACCCATGCCAGTAAAAATACTAGTCCAGTGTTCACCCTATACCTACTTCTTCATATATTGCTTCTTTATATGACAAGGATGGATGGCATGACGGGCATAATAAAGATTAATAGTAATTTGGAGCCCAATGATAGCTGTGTTAGGAGGCTAGGTTGAGAGGACATGGGCCTCTCATTAGAGACTAAAGAAGGTCGAGCAAGATGTCACAGGGGGTGTATGGAATATTAATATCAACCAAAACATGGTTTCTGTGCTACAGAGGGGTCCATATTGGCGAATATTTATACAACATGATGAAGGCAGCAGTGGATGGATGTTACAGGGGAAACCTAGTAAATGAAGCAGTCAAAAGAAGTCAGCAATACTGTCCAGTAAAATATGAGTGTTGGCCTACTAATGTTTTCAGTTGCTGTATGATGATGTGGTGTTATTGTGTTGGGGCATTACAATTTAAATGTTTTGGTTGTGGACATGTAGCTTTGGCCACGCCAATTATGCATGTAGTAGACATGTTGACATGGGAACAAGAACTCCCAAATGCTTCCAAGAATGCACTTACTGATGAGAAATAAATGCATCCACTTACACAAGAGTGCATTACTTTGAAAGATATATGTTTTCATAAGAAAAACGAATATTTTCCTGTTTTTTTTTCAATTGGAGATTTTAGTTTATGGCAAACCTTGCATATTTTCTAAATGACATAAGAGGCTTCTGTCCTATTTATCTTTAAAGTGTTTCTTGCTCCCAAGGGAAACCTCAAATAACGCACTGTTGTACTCACTCTGCAAATAAACTCTTTTAACCAACAATTCCTCTGACTATTTTTCATGTCTGGTAAATGTAAACAGTGAAGACGTTACAGAGATGTTATATCTGAACTGGAGAAAGGTAATCCATTATTCTGTAGGAATCAATTAGCAGTAATGAACATGCCTGTCGTGAATAAGGCTGCTGCCCATTAACTCTGTGGAATGGCAATAAAGATTGGGCAACAAAATAATTGTACCTCAGATCAAACAGCAGAGCCCCTACCGAGAAGTAAATGTATACACTGCCAATATTTCATCTTTCAGATCCATTCCACCTCTTTAACCTAATATGAAAGCTATAAAAAAAGCCCCTGAAATCGTTATTGTGAAAGCCAAAAACTAATTAGTCAGTACTTCCCAATGTGTTCAGTGAAAAGTCACTTGAAATAATGGGCTACTTTCTGAAATTTTATAGGTTTACTGAGTCTAGTGTTCTCTGGTATTTCCTGTTTCTTTTGGTGGGGAAGATTGACTCAACTTTACAAGTCATGTTGAGTAACACACAAAGCTTTCAATAAAGGAAAATAATTCATGGAATCATAAAGTATACAAATGACCTTGAAATGAAACAAGGGACAAAAAAATTAAAAAAGCAATAACTGCATATCACATGCCAATCAATGTATATATATCTTATATCCTCTTGCCAGATTTACCAGTCTGACACACACAAACCATAGCAGTGTATATATATATATATATATATATATATGAAAAGAAAAGTGGCGTGCTTCAAATGAACCGAGGAACAGAGTAGTAGAATAAATTAGTCAGGCACAAATTTGCAGCCAATTTCCACGTTCCGCCATCACCAAATAAATTCACGAAACTCCCACGGAAATTCGCCAAAAAATTTGGACGCGCGTTGGAAAAGTTGATTGCATCAAAACCATCGAGCATCAACACTATTCGAATGCCCATTGACTTTAAAGCCGGCATCAAAATTGACTAATTGATGCTATTTCACCAATTTCAGCGAAATAAGCGAAATGGGAGAAATTTGTCCATCACTAGAACAGAAGACCTAACATATTACTTAAAAGGAAAACTTTTATAAAGATGTTGTACTACATGTATTTCCTTACTCTACTCTATTTGCACGTGTTGGACCTGTTATTTTGATTGCTAGGGACCTGGGGCTTTCTGGATAATGGATCTTTTTGTAATTTGGAACTCCATACCTTTGGGGGCAGATTTATCAAGGGTCGAATTTCGAGGGTTTGCAAAACTGTTTTAAGAATATTTTCTCTCCCACCAAAGTCTTGGTGTAACTCAAAACGCAGATTGTGCACATACATATTTACAATTTGTGACATTAAATACACCACTCCTATCCAGCTTTATAAATATAACCATGCACAAATATATTCACTGTGCGATCCATTCTGCTCTGCGCAAAGTTTATAAATGAGCCCTACTGACTTCACAAAAGGAGATTTTAAGATAATGGTGATGAGCGAAATTTTTCTGCCAAAAATCGACTAAATTAAATCTTACTAAATTAAATCTTACTAAGATTTAATAGACAGTTAAAATTATGTAAACATTTTACCCAAAACAGATCATCCAACCATGACTACTCCATTATTCAGTGCAAAATCAGGTTTTAATCAAACCTCTAATAATTACTCCATTAAAACATTTACAAAATGATTACACTTCAGGTTGAACTACAACAAAAAGAACAAAATAGAAAGGGAGGCCATTAATACATTACTTTCAGACCATAACCTCGTTATTAGGCAAGCAGATAAAGGAGATGCTACTGATCTCCTCAATAGCTAATATAGCACTGAACTACTCACACAAATAGCTGATATATTAGTACATACATCAGTAACTGAAAAATTATACAGAACACCCCTTCTTTCTGTGATTTCTATTAACAATAGCCAGTGACCTGTTCTTTTGTAGTTAACTCTGCTCAAGGTGGGCATTGTAATTGGCCACTATCAGTCATTCTTTTCTGATTCCCTATATTTAACAGTAGTTTAACACGTTATATATCATATATATTCTATGCATCATAAAAGACCGCTGGGCTGTAAAAGGGTCTCAGAATTTTTTGCTGTCATCCTACTGCATTCTGCCAATTTTTTCAAAAGGCTCCCCTTAAATTCTATAAGCATTCAGTGACATCATATGGAGCATGTTTAGCATAGAGCGGCTTTAGGAGAGCAAATGCAAAAAACATAATTTCCAATAATGATGTCACATCCAATTTTGGGTGTTGTCGAAAATCCAGCATAAGGTAGAAATAACAGTGTCAGTGGGTGCACGGCAGTCTGTGCAAGAATTCCAGTAACCTAGGGGCAGATTTACTTAGGGTCGAATATCGAGGGTTAATTAACCCTCGATATTCGACTGTCGAAGTTAAATCCTTTGACTTCGAATATTGAAGTGGAAGGATTTAGCGATATTCGTTCGATCGAACGATCGAAGGACTAATCATTCAATCGAACGATTAAATCCTTTGAAGGATTTTAATCCATCGATCGAATGAAATTCCTTCGATCAAAAAAAGCTTAGAAAGCCTATGGGGACCTTCCCCATAGGCTAACATTGAGGTTTGGTAGGTTTTACTTGGCGAAGTAGGGGGTGGAAGTTTTTTTTTTGAACGATTTTTAGTTCGAATCATTCGATTCGAAGTCGAAGTAATAGTAGAAGGTCGAAGTAGCCAATTCGATGGTCGAAGTATCCCAAAAAAATTCAAAGTATTTTTTCTTCTATTCCTTCACTCGAGCTAAGTAAATGTGCCCCCTAGTGTGTCTTATTACAAAAGCATCCAGCAAAATGCTTGTGCTGAATTCCATATACATGCGTAGTACTCCTTAGAGACCTGACTGTAGACCAAAGTTGGATTTTCTCATGAGTGAAACCCACAAGCACATACACCTGACTAACAGTAGAGATGTCGCGAACTGTTCGCCGGCGAACTTGTTCGCGCGAACATCGGGTGTTCGCGCTCGCCGGAAGTTCGCGAACGTCGCGCGACGTTCGCCATTTTGGGTTCGCCATTGTTGGCGCTTTTTTTTGCCCTCTCATCCCAGACCAGCAGGTACATGGCAGCCAATCAGGAAGCTCTCCCCTGGACCACTCCCCTTCCCTATAAAAACCGAAGCCCTGCAGCGTTTTTTCACTCTGCCTGTGTGTGCTGAAGAGATAGTGTAGGGAGAGAGCTGCTGCCTGTTAGTGATTTCAGGGACAGTTGAAAGTTTGCTGGCTAGTAATCGTTTTGATACTGCTCTGTTATTGGAGGGACAGAAGTCTGCAGGGGTTTGAGGGACATTTTAGCTTAGGTAGCTTTGCTGGCTAGTAATCTACCTTCTACTGCGTGCTCTGTATGTAGCTGCAGTGGGCAGCTGTCCTGCTTCTGATCTCATCTGCTGACTGCTGCAATAACAGTAGTCCTTGTAAGGACTGCTTTTATTTATTTTTTGTTGTTTTACTACTACTACTACTACTACTATAAGAGCCCAGTGCTATTAGTCTAGCAGTGTTGGGGAGTGGGACTGGTGTGCTAATCTGCTGCTCCTAGTAGTTCAGCAGCACCAACTTTAATTTTTTTTTTTTAATATTCATTTTTTTTTTATTTTACTTTTTTTTATTTTACTACCGCTGTAGTAGTGTATAAGTTGACCTTTTAGGCATTATTTGCCCTGTAGGCATTATTTGCACACTGTTTTCTTCAACCCGCCATCTAGCTGTGTGACCTTGTTCACATTCTGTCTAAATATCCATAATATTACCGTCTCCAGAAAAAACACCGGAGTGACTTTTTTCAAGCAGCATTCATATATTTTACGTAATCCGTATCCACCGCTGTAGTAGTGTATACGTTGACCTTGTAGGCATTATTTGCACAGTGTTTTCTTCAACCCGCCATCTAGCTGTGTGACCTTGTTCACATTCTGTCTAAATATCCATAATATTACCGTCTCCAGAAAAAACACCGGAGTGACTTTTTTCAAGCAGCCATAATATATTTTACGTAATCCGTATCCACCGCTGTAGTAGTGTATACGTTGACCTTGTAGGCATTATTTGCACAGTGTTTTCTTCAACCCGCCATCTAGCTGTGTGACCTTGTTCACATTCTGTCTAAATATCCATAATATTACCGTCTCCAGAAAAAACACCGGAGTGACTTTTTTCAAGCAGCCATAATATATTTTACGTAATCCGTATCCACCGCTGTAGTAGTGTATACGTTGACCTTGTAGGCATTATTTGCACAGTGTTTTCTTCAACCCGCCATCTAGCTGTGTGACCTTGTTCACATTCTGTCTAAATATCCATAATATTACCGTCTCCAGAAAAAACACCGGAGTGACTTTTTTCAAGCAGCCATAATATATTTTACGTAATCCGTATCCACCGCTGTAGTAGTGTATACGTTGACCTTGTAGGCATTATTTGCACACTGTTTTCTTCAACCCGCCATCTAGCTGTGTGACCTTGTTCACATTCTGTCTAAATATCCATAATATTACCGTCTCCAGAAAAAACACCGGAGTGACTTTTTTCAAGCAGCCATAATATATTTTACGTAATCCGTATCCACCGCTGTAGTAGTGTATACGTTGACCTTGTAGGCATTATTTGCACAGTGTTTTCTTCAACCCGCCATCTAGCTGTGTGACCTTGTTCACATTCTGTCTAAATATCCATAATATTACCGTCTCCAGAAAAAACACCGGAGTGACTTTTTTCAAGCAGCCATAATATATTTTACGTAATCCGTATCCACCGCTGTAGTAGTGTATACGTTGACCTTGTAGGCATTATTTGCACACTGTTTTCTTCAACCCGCCATCTAGCTGTGTGACCTTGTTCACATTCTGTCTAAATATCCATAATATTACCGTCTCCAGAAAAAACACCGGAGTGACTTTTTTCAAGCAGCCATAATATATTTTACGTAATCCGTATCCACCGCTGTAGTAGTGTATACGTTGACCTTGTAGGCATTATTTGCACACTGTTTTCTTCAACACGCCATCTAGCTGTGTGTATTATCGTTTCCAGAAAAACCAACTGAGTTTTTGTTGTTGTTGTTGTTTTTTAAAAAATAATGCCAGGCAAAGGCAGGCCGCCACGCAGAGGCCGTGCTAGGGGCCGTGCTGCTATGCAATCCTGTGGCCCTAGCAAATTGCCCAGTTTTAAAAAGCCAATGACCCTGAACTCCCAAAATGCTGAAGAGGTAGTTGACTGGCTTACACAGCACACCCCATCCTCTACCGTTTCTAACTTTACCACAACATCCTCCTCATCCTCCACTGCTATGGCCACCCCACGTAACACTTCCTCCACCACCGGTGCCCCTTCTTCACTGGGGTCAGAGGAGTTATTTTCCCATGAGTTTCTTGAACTGAGTAATGCGCAACCATTATTGCCAGAAGAAGATGAAGGAGATGAGGACCTTACACCAGATTTAATTCTGGCAGAGAACACGACAGAGATGGACATAATGAGTGATGAGGAGGAGGTCCCCGCTGCTGCTTCCTTCTGTGATGTGTCAGAAGAAATTGATGCATCTGAGGAGAATGATGATGAGGAGATTGATGTTTTGTGGGTGCCTAGTAGAAGAGAGCAAGAGGAGGGTAGTTCAGATGGAGAGACGGAGAGTCAGAGAGGCAGTAGGAGAATAAGACTTAGAAGAAGCAGGGAGGACAGCCCGCAGGGATCAGTAGGGCAACAACATGTATCGGCACCTGTGTTCAGCCGGCCAACGCACCCGCCATTGCCGCCAATGCCGCCAACTTCTACTGTTACCGCCAGATCGCACACTTCCAAAAAGTCAGCAGTGTGGGATTTTTTTAATGTGTGTGCCTCTGACAAAAGCATTGTAATTTGCAATGAGTGCAGTCAGAAACTGAGCCTTGGTAAGCCCAACAGCCACATAGGTACAACTTCTATGCGAAGGCACATGAGCGGCAAGCACAAAGCACTTTGGGAGCAACACCTCAAAGGCAACAGGCAAACTAAAAGCCACACTCCTTCTGGTCCAGCATCTTACTGCTCTACCTCTGCTCTCCTTGACCCGTCTGAACCACCCTCCACTCCGCCTTCCACCTTGACCACCTGTTCCCATTCCCAGTCATCTGCCACCAGCCAAGTTTCTGTGAAGGCCATGTTTGAGCGTAAGAAGCCAATGTCTGACTGTCACCCCCTTGCCCGGCGTCTGACAGCTGGCTTGTCTGCACTCTTAGCCCGCCAGCTTTTACCATACCAGCTGGTGGACTCTGAGGCCTTCCGCAAATTTGTAGCAATTGGGACACCGCAGTGGAAGGTACCCAGCCGCAATTTTTTTTCTAAAAAGGGAATACCACACCTGTACCAACATGTGCAGAGCCAAGTTACCGCATCTCTGTCACTTAGTGTTGGGCCAAAGGTCCATATGACTACTGACGCATGGTCCTCCAAGCATGGTCAGGGCAGGTATGTCACCTACACTGCCCACTGGGTGAACTTGGTAATGGCTGGGAAGCAGGGAATGGGTAGCTCAACAACAACAGTGGAGTTGGTGTCACCGCCACGGATTGCACGCGGTTCTGCCACCACCTCTACTCCTCCATCGCTCTCTACCTCGTCTTCTTCTTCTTCTTACTCTGCTGCTGGGTCCTCCTTCTCCTCCTCCACACCTGTGCACCCCCAGCTCCCCCTAGGCTATTCGACGTGCCAGGTACGCCGTTGTCACGCTGTCTTGGGGATGACGTGCCTGGAAAGCAAAAACCATACCGGATCTGTACTCCTGTCATCTCTGCAGTCACAGGCCGATCGGTGGCTGACCCCACACCAACTGCAGATCGGAAAAGTGGTGTGTGACAATGGAAGCAATCTGTTGGCAGCGTTGAGACTAGGCAATTTAACACATGTGCCCTGCATGGCACATGTGTTAAATTTAATAGTCCAACGTTTTGTCTCCAAGTACCCAGGATTCCAGGACGTTCTCACCCAGTCCAGAAAGGTGTCGGCCCATTTCAGACGTTCCTACACAGCCATGGCACGCCTTGCTGACATTCAGCAGCGCTACAACATGCAAGTCAGGCGTTTGATTTCTGACAGCCAGACTCGCTGGAATTCAACGCTCCTTATGTTGGAACGTCTGCTGCAACAACAAAGGGCCGTCAACGAGTACCTTTTTGAACTGGGTGGTAGGACTGGATCTGCACAGCTGGGGATTTTTTTCCCCCGTTACTGGGTGCTTATGCGCGATGCCTGCAGGCTCATGCGACCTTTTGAAGAGGTGACAAATATGGTCAGTCGCACCGAAGGCACCATCAGCGACCTAATACCCTTCGCTTTATTCCTGGAGCGTGCCGTGCGACGAGTGACAGATGAGGCTGTAGACCAGCGTGACGAGGAGCTGGAAGCGCACGATTTCTGGTCGGAATCACCAGAACGAACCCAGGCACCTGCTGCAACGCAGGGAGAGGTGCCAGAAGTGGAGTCAGAGGAGGAAGGTGGCTTTGTGGAGGAGGAGGAGGAGGACCAACAGGAGCAGGCTTCCCAGGGGGCTAGTGGTGACCTTTTGGGGACCCCTGGTCTTGTACGTGGCTGGGGGGAGGAGACCGTGGATGATGCAGTCCTTGATAATGAGGAAGCGGAGATGGATACCTCTGCATCCAACCTTGTGAGAATGGGGTCTTTCATGCTGTCATGCCTGTTGAAGGACCCCCGTATCAAGAGGCTTAAGGAGAAGGACCTGTACTGGGTCGCAACGCTACTAGACCCTCGGTACAAGCATAAAGTGTCAGAAATGTTACCAACATACCACAAGTCCGAAAAGATGCGGCATTTACAAACCAGCCTGCAAAACATGTTGTACAATGCTTTTAAGGGTGATGTCACTTCAGGAACTCATCAACATTCCAGGGGCAGAGGTGCCAGTAATCCTGCCACGAGCACACCTGCAAGGACAAAGCCCTTTGGCCAGTCTGTAACGTCAGACATGCAAATGTTTTTCTGTCCAAGGCAGCGCCACAACCCTTCTGGATCCACCCTCAAAGAACGCCTCGACCGGCAGGTAGCGGACTACCTGGCATTAACTGCAGATATCGACACTCTGAGGAGCGATGAACCCCTGGACTACTGGGTGCGCAGGCTTGATCTGTGGCCAGAGCTGTCACAATTTGCCATGAACCTCTTGTCTTGCCCAGCCTCAAGTGTGCTCTCAGAAAGGACCTTCAGTGCAGCAGGAGGGATTGTAACTGAGAAGAGAACTCGCCTAGGTCACAAAAGTGTCGATTACCTGACCTTTATTAAAATGAATGAGGGGTGGATCTCGGAGGGTTACTGCACGCCGGAAGACTTGTTCTGACTTCTATGCAGCTGTCCTTCTCTTCAAGCCTCATGACTCCACACACAGCTGTCCTTTAGCGTCCTCCTCCTCCCTCCGCCACCGTTACAAACTAGGGTGCAAACCCTACTGGTTTAATTTTTTCTGGCCTCTGTGCTTCAGTGGCTGCAACCAAAAAAAACTGGGCAAACAATGTCTACAAGGTCAACGTATGGCAAAAAATGACTATTTTCAGCATTTATATGGCATATTTTTTCTGGCAACTGTGCTTCAGTGGCTGCGTCCAAAAAAATGCATATTTTCTGCATTTATATGGCATAATTTTTCTGGCCTCTGTGCTTCAGTGGCTGCAACCAAAAAAATGCATATTTTCAGCATTTATATGGCATAATTTTTCTGGCCTCTGTGCTTCAGTGGCTGCAACCAAAAAAATGCATATTTTCAGCATTTATATGGCATAATTTTTCTGGCCTCTGTGCTTCAGTGGCTGCAACCAAAAAAATGCATATTTTCAGCATTTATATGGCATAATTTTTCTGGCCTCTGTGCTTCAGTGGCTGCAACCAAAAAAATGCATATTTTCAGCATTTATATGGCATAATTTTTCTGGCAACTGTGCTTCAGTGGCTGCGACCAAAAAAATGACTATTTTCAGCATTTATATGGCATATTTTTTCTGGCCTCTGTGCTTCAGTGGCTGCGGCCAAAAAAACTGGGCAAACAATGCCTACAAGGTCAACGACGTTGACCTTGTAGGCATTGTTTGCCCAGTTTTTTTGGCCGCAGCCACTGAAGCACAGAGGCCAGAAAAAATATGCCATATAAATGCTGAAAATAGTCATTTTTTGCCATACGTTGACTCAACGTATATGGCAAAAAATGACTATTTTCAGCATTTATATGGCATATTTTTTCTGGCAACTGTGCTTCAGTGGCTGCAACCAAAAAAACTGGGCAAACAATGTCTACAAGGTCAACGTATGGCGAAAAATGACTATTTTCAGCATTTATATGGCATATTTTTTCTGGCAACTGTGCTTCAGTGGCTGCAACCAAAAAAACTGGGCAAACAATGTCTACAAGGTCAACGTATGGCGAAAAATGACTATTTTCAGCATTTATATGGCATATTTTTTCTGGCAACTGTGCTTCAGTGGCTGCGTCCAAAAAAACTGGGCAAACAATGCCTACAAGGTCAACGTATGGCAGTTGTTTAAAGAGAACAGTAGATTACTAGCCAGCAAAGCTACCTAAGCTAAAATGTCCCTCAAATCCCTGCAGACTTCTGTCCCTCCAATACAGAGCAGTATCAAGCAGATTACTAGCCAGCAAACTTACTATCATCTGTCCCTGAAATCACTAACAGCTCTCCCCCTACACTATCTCTTCCAAGCACACACAGGCAGATTTTTCAGATACATTTTTGCCCTTGATCCCCCTCTGGCATGCCACTGTCCAGGTCGTTGCACCCTTTAAACAACTTTAAAATCATTTTTCTGGCCAGAAATTTTTTTTTTAGATGTTAAAGTTCGCCTTCCCATTGAAGTCTATGGGGTTCGCGAACCGTTCGCGAACCGCTCGCGTTTTTGCGCAAGTTCGCGAATATGTTCGCGAACTTTTTTTCCGACGTTCGCTACATCCCTAACTAACAGTAATTTTGTTTTTCCAGCTCCATCCATGTGTGCAATTACAGCATAAAGAAAAATTCTCTGAAAGGTGCTACCCTGACCTGCATGAAACCAATCTGTGGACTAGTACTCTGCCTGGGAAGAGGTTACGGTGCCAGGGATGAAGGAAAAGAAGGAAAAATGGAAAAGAGAACAAACAGGTTGTTTTTTGTAATTTACATGTTTATTGTTTTTTTTTCATTAAAGGAACATGCTGCATTGAAGCATTTTGTACTGCCATTTATGTAATAGATTTTGGGGCACATTTACTTAGCTTGAGTGAAGGTTTAGAATAAAAAATACTTCGAATTTCGAAGTATTTTTTTGGCTACTTCGACCTTCGACTTCGACTACGAATCAAATGATTTGAACTAAAAATCGTTCGACTATTCGATAGTCGAAGTACTGTCTCTTTAAAAAAACTTCAACCTCCTGCTTCGCCACCTAAAAGCTACCGAGCACCGATGTTAGCCTATGGGGAAGGTCCCCATAGGCTTTCCTACCAATTTGGGATCGAAGAAAAATTGTTAGATCAATGGATTAAAATCCTTTGAATCGATCGATTTTCGTTCGATCATACGAATGAAGGATTTTTCTTCGATGGTCGAATATCGAGGGTTAATTAACCTTCGATATTCGACCAATAGTAAATGTGCCCCTTTATGTTTGATCAAAAATTCCAACCCTGACTGATTAAGCTTTATAACCAACCTCATATCAGTACCAGAACTCAAGCACCTCTGCCGCCAGTTGCAAAAAAAATGCTCTCTTTGCACTAGTGATGTGGTCCCCCTGGACCCCTGGACCCATTCCTGCACAATAAAAGGTAAGTGCTGGGGAGTGAAGAGGCATAGAATAGGCCCTGCTTCTATAGTATACAGTATATAAGTAAAATCCCCTGTGCACTATTATCCTGTACTGACTCTCAAACACTCTAACATTCAACCTGGTCCTCTGTTCTTCTTTAAAGGGGAACTATTACGAAAATGAAAATTTAATTTCAGCTTCCTCATACTGAAGTAAGAAACTTTATAAATACAATCAGTTAAATATTCTGCATTGTTTCTGAAATAATCAAGTTTACCTATGACATGGTTGGCTTCACCTTGACAATTTACTGCACATGTGGGACACAACATTTGTGTGTCAGGACCTCAAGGCTCTCAGGACCAGAATGTGAGAACTTATGAGGAAGTGGGTTATTGGGGTTTATAGACTTTAGTGCGAAAGTGGGGAACTAGAAAGTTTAGACAAGAGGCTAAAGTCATTTGTGGATCAAGGCAAGAGCAGATCAAGTTAAAAGGAAACTATAGCGAAAATGAAAATGTAATATAAGCTTCAGCATACTGAAATAAGAAACTACAGATGTATTAGAGCTCACTCAAATAACTGACAAACAAAAATCTAACAAAATAACTGCCTTTTGCACAAATTCTGCATGTAGAGAGACAGGATGTCTGGTGATTTTAATAGAGTGCTCTCTACTACTAGGCTAAAGGAGCAGCCCTACAAGATATAACTGGATCATTCATTGGACACCATACTCATGAATGAAGACAGAATGAGGAGAAACAGATGCTGAGAGAGGAATAGTGATTATTTCAGAAATGGTACCGAATTTTTAATTGATTGTATTTAGAAAGTTTCTTATTTCGGTATGTTGAAGCTTATATTACATTTTGATTTTCGTGCTAGTTTTAACTTGATCTGCTCTTGCCTTGATCCACATATGACTTTAGCCTTTTGTCTAACCTTTCTAGCTCCACACTTTAGCACTAAAGTCTACAATCCTAAATAACCCATTTCCTCATAAGTTCTTGTCCTGAGAGCCTTGAGGTCCTAACACAAATGTTGTGTGCGGCATCTGCAGTAACCTGTCATGGTGAAGCCAATCAAACACTCAGGATAAACATATCCAATGAAAAAAAGTCATTGGTTCATGTCTAGCAAGTGTCTGTATAATATAGTTTTTGTGTTGGACCAATGATTTATTTAAGCAATGAATAACTTCTCTCCAAATCTATATAATTTAATAGGTGCAATTTAGTTTAATGTGATGAATCAGCTAATTACACATAGATGGGACGTCTAATTCTTGTGCCACTTTAACAGACTTTCTGCAAATGACCTTGTGAAAATTAGTGAAAAATGCTTCTTTTCCATCTTGCCTTTACTGGGTTTCTAAGAAATAAAGTGCATCTAATGAGACCCTTACGTATTATTTCATCAGCTGAGACCACAGTATATATTATTTAGTGTAATTGTGTCCTTTCATTGCTGGCGGATGAGGTATGCAGTTTATGATACAGTATAATAACACTGTAACTTATGCACTCCCCCAACTATGACCCCTCCGAACCACCTGCGATTTTATATAGGCTGGAATCCAGGATACCAGAAACGAATAAAAATGTAACCTACCAATTAACAACTAGGTAAAGCTTTAACCTTGTGTAATATTTTGATTGCTTTCAAGAATCCGCACACATACATTCAATCCTAAACACTATTAAACTTAAAGAACCCTAAGCTGCATTTGGATGTTTTTTTAACCCCTGTTTTGTGCCTGTTTCTGGAAGTTTTCTACGGCAGGAACATAGAAAAAAGAGAAGCAACATTTAAACAGGTGTTTTGCTGAAATGTTCAAAATGAGTGGGTTCAATTGAATGTTTTGATTAAAAAGAAGAAAACTCTACATTCTCTGGTATTTTTCATATTTCTGCCATACTGTTTATTGACACCAAAAATATTGTTATATGGGTGAGCACTAAATAAGGGGATAGCAACATTTAGGGGCAGATTTATTAAGGGTTGAATTGAAAATTCGAATTTGAATTTTTACATTTTTTTTATGGTCAAACCTCTCAAATTCGAGTTTTAACTAGAGTACAAATCCGAATTTCAAGATTTATCACACTCTGGCCCTTTAAGAACTCGAATTAGACTATTTGCCGCCTAAAACCTGCCGAGTTCATGTATAAGTCAATGGGAGAGGTCCAGGGACCAATTTGGACATGTTAGTAGCCTTCCTGACATTCGAGTTTTTTTCGGAGAAAAAACAAATCGAGTTTAGTCTAATTCGATTTGAATTTTTGGGTCAAGAATATTCGTATGAGTTTTGGATATTTGATTTTTTTTAAAATAACCCCCCAGAAAAATTTCATGTGAGTATTAAAAAAACTCACATGAATTTGAAATTCGACCTTTAATAAATGTGCCTCTTATTGTTACCCCTAAAAGGGATCAGTAAAATATGAAAATGATTTTATTAGAAATGCCGTGACTGGCAGTTGCTATTCAAGTCCACAAAAGTCTGGGTGAGAATTTCTCTCCCCTTTTGAATAAAGTGCTGCCAAATGCAAGTAGCACAGGTCTGTGCATTCCCTTTAAAGTACCAATGGTGCAAAGTGCAGGGCAGGGAAAAAAGTGAAAAAACATGGCAGTTTGCATCCATTTTTCGCACTAAGTACCCTGCCCTTCACCCCCTCCTCTTAAAGTGCTGGTCCATGCACTTTATTGATCTGGTTTTGTTCTTGTATTATATTATACTTTGTTAACTTGAACACATCTGGACCTTATCTGCGTATTTCGAATATGTTATCTTTTCTGTTACTGGTGATGGGCGAAACTGTGGCGCTTCACTTCGCCGAATAATTAGCGAAATTTGCAAAATGGTGAAAAATTTGCAAAACGGCACTGGCGAATTTTTGCCGACTAATTTTTGCGCCGGTTTGGTGAATTTATTTCGCCGGCAGGGAATCGCAGGAATTCACAGTGAATTTGCGCCTGGCAAATAAATTCGCCCATCACTAACTGTTACTTTCTGGATACCAGGTCCCATACCTGTAGTAATAAAACAGTACCTTGTACTTGATCCCTTTTAAGTTATAATTGATCCTTATTGGAAGCGAAAACAGCCTATGGGGTTTATTTAATGTTTATATCATTTTCTAGTAGACTTAAGGCATGAAGAGCCAAATTAAGGAAAGATCCATTATCTGGAAATCTCCAGGTCCCGAGCATTCTGGATAATAGGCCCCATACCTCTATATATATTTATTTATTTAGACTTTTAAGACCCTCATTTTACAGATATTACAGTCAATTGTGTAGGATCAGTCTTGGAATAGTAATAGAAACTGCAAATTCACTTATTTTCTCCTTTTACCCTTCTGCAAGGAATCTATGGTACACTGCACCTTAATTTAAACCTTAGCATTTCTGTGGGGATTTTTGTACAGGGCTCTATTAACTGAGATTATGCAAACGTTATGCAACGTTGGCTGTTTATAGGCATATACAAGGTCGGGAGAAAACCGGAGAAAACCGGTTACCCAAAAAAAATTTTGTTTGGACTTTTGGAGGCAATCACGCTGAAAAAGGGGAAAGTTTTTTGAACTTTAATGCATTTTCGGCACACAGGAAATGATGTAAGTTACAGAAGACTGAGGAAGATCTAGCTTCTTTTAAGCACTGGTCTGAGGTGGCAAAGTCAAATCTGGCAAATGAGGTAAGGTTCAGTAAAATCCGCATTTTACTGAATTTGCTGAGTAACGACCTTTTGCCAGAGTGAAAAGTCGCCTGGCAATAGAATGAGAATGAATGCTAGCACGGTCTCTTTTGCTACCAAATTGACGCCTGCGCCTGTTAGTGAATGGCCGATATCCCTGCGGATGGTAGCATTGGCGAATTGTCACTAGCGTTAGCTACTACGTCCTTTAGAGAATCTGCCCCTTGGTCAGGTCTATATCAGGATAACACAGAAGTACAGGCTGGAGTGCTCTTACTTTCTAGGGGTTTACTAGAGAACCTCACCCTTGAGATAAGCTTCTCTAGAAAGCCCAAGGTACCGACACTGTGCATATAATCAAAGGTAATCAAACCAATGGAATTGGTCCCCATTTAAACAAAAACTATAACAGATTTTGAGGTCTAATCATTCTTTTTTACAAAATGATCATCTATTGATCCATGAAGCAAATTTCATCCCCCATTAAATCTGCATCACACTGACTATTTTTTTGTGGCAGTAATTTTAATGGTATAATATTACCCACAAACATAACTGGGAGAAATGAAGCGCAAAACATTCCTACTCATTTATTTTGCTGTTAACCTTTCCAGCAATTAATCAGCTAAAAGGGCGTTGCAGAGAAAACTCGGGTTGGAGTCAAAATGAAAAGTGATCATTTTTCTTCATTACCAGTGATTAGTATATACTTATTGCTGCATTCTCCGAGGATGACTACACTCGTATAGAGATTTGAACAACTATCCGTTACATCCCAGGAGTTCAGTTTATTTTCAGAAAACTGAGTAACTATTAGAATAAGAAAAGAAAAACAGAAAAAAATAATCAGAAAACATCATTTAATTCATATTATTAGAAAAAATATGTCCCAAACAGCACACTCATTATTTTTATACTACTACTGCTCATTGTTTAACTGCCAGTTCACTAAGTTTTGTAAAACTGGCAATAAATTGTTACAGACTGGCAAAATATAATATTTGCCAACCTGTAGTTTACTATAACACTTCCATTTCCAAAATATCCAAAATAAGTATAACAAAAAAAAAAAATAACCTGGCATTATCAAAAAGAATAGTTCAGCCAGACACTATGCCATTTCTTATAAACCCCATGTGGCTCATGTCCCAGCTGCTACTTACTGACTGGGTTTATACAGGTGTGGGACCTGTTAGACAGAATGCTCAGACCCTGGTGTATTCCAGATGCTTTTAGCATACCTCCCAACTGTCCTGTTTTTAGAGGGACAGTCCCTCTATTGACAGCTCAACCTGCAGTCCCTCATTTGTACTGAAAAGTCCTATTTTTCTCTGCACTGAACAGCCAGAAAAAAAAACAATGTTTCTAACTTAATTGGCTTTTGTCAGAGGGCTCAGAACTGCCATAGCAGGAGATAAGATACTTTTGTAACAATTTCGAGATAAGCAAATAAGTAATTGTAACAATATAAGATAACAGGTCCCTTGGGAAAAGTTAGACTCACAGTTTAAAGGGCAATTCACCTTCATTAGTAAAACTGTAATAACTGGTGAAAAAAAAACACAGAAATATGTTCAAACTTTCATAACCTGCCCAATTTTGTAAAACGAACATGGTAATTAGGGGGTGTGGCCACAAAAAATGGGCATGGTCAAAAAATTTCACCGCACTACGTGTGCCAACTTTTTTGTCCCTCTTTTTATTTCCAAAATGTTGTGTGATACGCTTTTAGTACAGTAACGTAACTAGAGGGTGGACGGGCCCTGGCGCAGGACGTACAGCCGGGCCCCCCGCCCCCCTCTGTACGCCCGGAACTCAGTGGAATCAGTGGCGCGCGAGCTGCCGGAGGTCCCTGAGGGGGTGCGGGCCCTGGCCCAATCACACCCCCTGCTACCCTGGGAGTTACGCCACTGTTTTAGTATTTTGGATCTCCATACCTTAAGTCTGGTAAAGAATCATTTAAACATGATATAAACCCAATCGGATTGTAAGCCATGAATAGAAGCAGGACTTGGAAGAGGGGTTGCTATTCATGATACAGGTATGGGATCGGTTATCCAGAAACCCATTACCCAGCATGCTCCAAAATATGGAAAGTGTGTCCAAATTTTTTTTAAAATAATCCCCTTTTTCTCTGTAATAATAAAAGAGTACCTTGTACTTATCCAAACTAAAATATTATTAATCTTTATTGTAAGCAAAACCAGCCTATTGGGTTTACTATATTTAATTTTACACAATTTTCTACTAGACTTAAAGGAACAGTAACACCAAAAAGTCAAATGGGGGAATGTAATAAAAGTCGCAAAGAGCAAAACAATTCACACCAATAAAAATCCACATCACCCAAATGTAATATTCTTCCTTAAACTGTTATTGCATTGCAAATTTTAATTGCGCATTGCGAATTCTTTTAAGAAGTGCTTGAAGGTGTCATAACGTTTGCTGAAGGAAACACCCGTTTTACCAGTGCAGGGTAATACAATATTATATTGTCATTCATTTAAAACAGGTGTTACTGTTCATTTAAGGTATGAAGATCCAGATACAGAACGATCCGTTATACACAAAGCCCCAGGTCCTGAGCATTCTGCAAAACAGGTCCCATACCTGTACCAATATCAATGATAAAGGGCCAAAAAGCAAATTGCTACATCTTATATTATCATTAATATTATTATTGAGGGGGACAAGGAGGAGCACTCCCTCAATAAACAAAACAACTTGTCTCTGCTGGTAAATTTAATAAATACATGTATTCACTGTTTTAAACACTGTTGCCTTTTCTCAAGGGCAAAAACCAGACAGTTACCCAGAATAACTCTTAAATACCCTCCGTCTTGTGAAAAGTGACAGCAGAAAGAAGAAAGAAAAAAAAACAATCCAAACATAGTGCAGGACAGAGAGCGAATAATCATCAATAATTTATCAAAAAATCAGAATGAAAAAATTGGTGTGGAAAAACGTTGTGACAAAGTTATGCGCCAGTTCGAAACTTTTTCGATCTGATACTTGAATCGTACACATTTTCCTAGTGGATTATCGGACAAAACTCATTGTTAAAATTCCGAAACTTTCAACAACCATGAAGGTATAAAACATGTTTGAATTGTTAAAGGGACCATCTGTCATTGACTTCTACGTGACTTTGACAGGCTTTAGCTGAAGTAAGAGCATGATAAATCTAAAAAAAAACATTTTCTTAAAAACTCAACCCAAAAAATTTGAGGTTTCGAAATTTTGACTTTGAATATATTTTTGCTTTGAATAGGTTTCCCATTGAGTGCAGTAGTTTTATTTATGAGCGTTACGAGAGTGTTCTTTTATTTTAATATTATCATGTAATATTATAATTTTCCACTCCACTGATCAATAGTGTACATATCAAACATACAGATTACATACAGATTCTACTGACCAATACAAAGGCCCAGCACAATGTAAAAAAGATGTTAAAGGAACAGTAATGGAAGTGTCCTAAACTGATGACAATGTAATGTACTGTTGTGCTGCACTTCAGAAACAGGGCACTCCTATCGCCAGGACTGCACGGCCTGGCAATAGGAACACCTGGCCTAAATATGCCCACCACTCAAATCCGGCCCTGTTTCTGAAGAATCCCATTGTATACTACAGAGCTTATCTGTTATCTGCTGAGTATCCTGTGCCTTTTCTCCCTTTTCAGTTTTTAAATGGCTGCCCCCCATAGCTATACAGCAGCTTGTTTATGTAAACTATACTAGCGCCCGATGCTCGCATCGATCTAGTGAGTTCAGGTACACCAGAGCACTGGGGAGCTGCATGTTCCCAGTGCTCCCAATAGAGCGGCGGGCAGCATGCCGCCCCTAGGAATTTACCGTCTTAGGCCTGGGCCTTTGTGGCCTGTTCAGAACTTATCTGTTCTCTACTCTGTGTCCTGTGCATGAATGGCTGCCCCATGGATACACAGCAGCTTGTTTAAATAAGCTGTGGCTGTTTTTCACAAGTTTTGACGGTGCAGGGCACCAATCTTGTCTATTTCTCTTAAACACTTTTCTTTTTTGATGTTACTGTTCCTTTAAGGTTGTACACTCTATTGTCAGTCTATTGTCAGGCAAAGCTCCTTTACTGGCAGCATGCATTACCCCTGAGCTGTTAGCACGTTTACACTTGTGTGTCACTGCAATACAATATAAAAAAGTGAAATCCAGGCGTTTTGTTATTTCTGTAATCAGAGGATCCAGCTGAAGTCAAGTTGTGGGTTTTTCATGTAATTATTTGTGCTCCCTCCACATGTCAAAGCAGACCAGCAATACACAACAGATTAAAAAATAATATATATGAATAGCAAACACTGATGAGATTCCCAGGATTTCAGGACCTGGAGCTTTCCAGATAACAGATCTTTTCATAATTTGGATCTTTATAACATAAGAAAATCATGTAAACATTAAATAAAACCAATAGGCTGGTTCTGCTTCCAATAAGGATTAATTATATCTCAGTTTGGATCAAGTACAAGTTACTGTTTTATTATTACAGAGAAAAAGGAAATTATTTTTAAAAATTTGGCTAATGGGAGACTGCCTTTCTGTAATTTGGAGCTTCCAGGATAATGGGTTTCCGGATAAAGGACACCATACCTGTTCTAAATGAAGACCATATGCCTCACATCTAGTGATGGGAGAATTTGCGCCATTTCACTTCGCCGAAAAATTTGTGAAATTTGCAAAACGGCGAAAAATTCGCAAAACGGCGCTGGCGTCTAGTTTTTGACGCCGCCGGCCGTTTCTTTCCCGAAATTTTTTTGCCGCCGGCGATTTTCGTGGGGGTTTTGCGAATGTTTAGCCGGCGCCGAATCGCGCAAATTCGCCGCAAATTTGTGCATGGCGAATAAATTCGCCCATCACTACTCACATCCACAGTATCTACGATTAACTTGTTCTGCTTTATGAATACAGGAGAAATATAATAAACCGAGTTTTCCAGAAACAGTGAGAAGCTGAGTAAATATTTGCAAGTAGTTGGCACCTAATTTGTGGCCAATATAAAGTGAAATAAAAGTGGAAACGAAAAGTAAGACATTTGGAAACCATTTCCATGCACTGGCCTGTACTTTGCCCACCAGAACCCAGTTAAAGGAAGGTTGTTGTTTATTTTTTTAGAAAAACTTTAAAATCTGGCCACTGAAGCAAATATTTTGGATAACTGAAATATAGTTAGCCCACTTGGCCCTGAGCCAGATTTCTTATCAGCGAATCAGAAAAAAAACCAGGTCCACCTCATGCTTCATAAGAGACAGAATGAGACATTTTGCCCTTTACAGTTATATCTGTTTCCCTATGAAACAAAAGTTAAATGACAAAACATTTTATATTTTTCACAGACATATGTATTTTTGTGTTAATTTGCCTTTAATATATAAGATGAAGTATAAAAAAAGATGTGTTTATTTGGCTGCTCTTCCATGTAGGGAGACCCTTAACTCTTTTGCCAGGAAGTAATCCTAACGCATTTCACACTCCGCATTTTGTCAGTCTGTTAAAGGCAGCATTTTTTTTTGAAACCCACACAGCTAAATACAGGAAACTAAGTATTCTGCCAGAAGTTCCATAGCACAAAGCCCAGGATTATTATTGTTCATTTCTGCTTTCAGGGGAATTTTTCCCATCATAAGCTACTAGTGGGCTTGCTTCCCCTGCCTGGAAAGACTATGACAAAAAAATAAGATGGCTACATGTGAGGCCATGAATAAAATTAAGTGCAATTCCACTGGAGGGAAACCGCCAAGAATTTCAAAGAAATTGTGGTAAAAATTTACTGTCTGAAGTTCTTTTTGCGAAGGAAAGAATGCGCCCAAATGCTTGCTCAGCACTTGCAGATATTTTTCTACACGCAAGGGCAATAATGATAATTACAAATGAGAAGGAACTAAACTGCTATTTAATATAGAGCAGTTAACCCTGCAAATAATGGGGGTTCTATTTTACATGGGCAAACAATGGAAAAAAATATGCGATATGTTTGAATTTATGTTTGTATTTCTGATTTCTATTGGTAAGATATAATAGTATTGTTATAATGATGGGCTACAGAAATCACAAAAACTCCAAGCATAACTGAAGCCTATCAGAGGATACTGGGAGCTGGCATTAGCCAAACTAATAAAACTTATATACTGTAGAATGCAATACATTCGCACCACCAATTATTTTTTTGTGGACTGCCCCTAGTTTTGATGATCAGTTCCTCGAACAAATAAAATGAAAGTGACTGTGATACCTCAGAATTAGGGATGGGCGAATATGACCTGTTTAGTTTCGTCAAAAATTTGCCGCTGGCGGAATGTCGCCGACGCCCATTAAAGTCTATGGGCGTCTAAAAAATTTGGTCGCGCAGCGAATTTTTTTTTGATGCGCGTCTTTCTTTTTTTTGCAAAAACCGTCTATGAGCGTCAATTCCGTGGCGAAAAAGTTCGCCCATCCCTACTGAGAATTCATCATTATGCACTACTGTAGAACCCCGGACATTTGCTAGTGGACAGTGTCAAAATGGCATAAATACTGGGAAAATGTTAAATCAGGGAAAGAATAAACACAGCTTGCCTGAATGGAACCACAATTAAGCAGGTCAGTGTATGGCTGAGAGTGGTAGTTTCCTGTGCTGCACGTTTTTTTTTTAATTCCCAGATGGACAGTCTTTTTGTGCACTCTCAAAACTTGCTGTTTTTTAAATGCAGTGGAAACCGCAACTTTACATACCCTGATTTTAAGTTTCTTTACATTTTGCATCTTTATTTTGTGGTACCTCCAATAAATAATGTTCCTGTATTTCAATGGGTTAATTTCCTGATTTTACAAACATTTTTCCTGTTGTTCTTTCTGAAATAAAGAGGTTGAAAATGTTTACGAAGGGCATATTTTGCCATAGTTCTAGTTAAGTCCAATTAGTCTGCACCTCATACAGCGTCGGACTGGCCCAGATCCGATAACCAACGGTGCTCCCCTTGGCCACTGATCTCCCTACCTTGATGCGCTGAACGTAGGTTTAATTTACGTGCGCTCGGGGGAGGGTAGGACAGCCGGAACCTGTATGCACAAATCACTTATTGCTTTAGGTTGTGCATGTGTAACATTAATGCTGCAATGCTTAACTCTTGTCATTAACATTTTTTTTTTAACATTCCTTAGTAGAACATCACAAGCAGAGATTCTTTTTTCAGTTGTGTTCTACATATCTTGTATTTGTTTAATTTCCCCTTCTTATGCTTCTCAAAAGTAGCTTAGAAATCCAGGTCATGGCCTTTCACATTTAATACATTAATAATACAGGTATGGGATCTGTTACTTGGGACCTGTGGTTTTTCAGATAAGGGATCTTTCTGTAATTTGGATCTCCATACCTTAAGTTTACTAAATAATCATGGAAACATTAATGAACCCAATAGGATTGTTCTGCCTCTCATTTAAGATCAAGTACAAGGTGCTGTTTTATTATTATGAAGAAAAAGTAAATCATTTTTAAGAATTTGAATTATTTGATAAAAATGGAATCTATGGGAGAGGGTCTTCCCATAATTCAGAGATTTCTGAATAATGGGTTTCCGGGTTAACAGTACCCATACCTGGATTGTATTGTCTCTGATGCTGCTAACCGAAAATTCCTACCTGAATACTGCAGGTTGGTAGGGTCACAATTTTAATAGAAGAGACATATACTGTAACAGTGATCCTAAAATAGTATAGTATAGTATAGCGCTATTGAAAAAAAATTGATTTCCCCCACGGGAACAGCGGCTAGAAGGGAAGCAATAGTATAATTGTGAAAAAAAAACCATGCTGCCCACACTGGGAGGGAGTTCCCATTGTGGGAGGCCATGCTAGGACACACACATGCACATAATGAGCACTTATTAAACACTAAAACTATAGTAAAGAACAGGCCAATCAAGATATCAAACACTATATACAGAGTATATATTAATGTGTATGTGGGTATGGTTGTGAGCTAAATATCTTCTGCAAGAGAAAGCTTCCCCAGCTTTAAATGAGCCATTAAACCAGATGTATTTGTGCTGTACCTCCAAAAGTGCACCACTAATGGGCTTTTCCTTAGATGCCATCATACAAATTAGATGTGGATAATTATACTTCCATAGTCTTCCAGATCATGACACAACAATCCTACGCTCTGCACGCCTTTCATGTACATTCCCAAAACATCTGGATTTTGACAGCAAGACTGAACTGTGACACTAGATACAAATTCCCCGGAGGGAGGTTTGAGCGTCTGAGCATTCTGCATGCACTTTAGTGAGACCGGAAGGCCAAGTTCTCTTACTGTTATCACTCACAATGGGGCAAATTTACTAAAGGGCGAAGTGACTAACGCTGGCGAAAATTCGCCAGCGTGAAGTCATTTCGCATCTTCGCAAATTTATCAGTCACCCTAACGAAAATTCGCCAGCGATGCTGATAGCCTAGCGCAACTTCGAACCCTAACGCTGGCGAAGTTGCACTCTGGCGAAGGGGGCGAAAATACGCAAATTTACTTATATTGGTCTTTTTCTGAACGTGACCTCCTTCGCCAGAGTTTACTTCACCAGGTTAGAGCAGACGAAGTGCAATAGAGTAGATAGGAGTTTTAAAAAAAAAAAAAATCCCAAAATAGTTGAAATTTTTTCGTAGTCCCAAAAAAGGCTGGCATTTTTTGGTTGATAGGCTGAAAAAGATCGATTTTTTTTTTTAGGGTGCCCACCTCCCCCCCCTACATTTGTGGCACCTTAACTATACTGTGGGCACATGTGTAGGGAATTAGAACACCTAAATAAACTTTTATTAAGTTTCCCTGCGCTTGTGTAGTGTTCTGGATGCGCTGCTGCATACACGTCCATTGAAATTCAAATTTGGCGAGGTATGCAAATTAGCCTTCGGTAGCGCAACTTCGGACTGCTCATCGTAACCTCGCTATCGCAACTTCGGAAACTATCGGTAACTTTGGATCTTCGTGAATTTGCGATGTCCTGACGAATCTACGCCTGGCGAAGTGCGGCGAAGACAATGCTGGCAGATCTACGGAGGTAAGTAAATTTGCCCCAATGTGTCTTGCTATGTTAACACTATTCATTAAAAGGTGCATAATTGGCATTTATTTTACCTTCAAGAGTTATGTAAGCTCTAAATTTAAATATACTGATGGTACCCATAGGATAATGGCACCTATGGCTTCATTCCCTACCACTCGTTGGTATTTGCCCTTTTAAACCAAATTAGGGCTACAGTACATATGTAAATCATTCTGCCAGGCCATTGAACATTTTTTCATCAAGTTGGGATCTCTCTCTCTGGGCTGGATCCCCTGTGCAGTTTGTGTGCCAAATTCTGCAAGACACAGAAAGGGGCAGAAAATGGGAATAACATGATCATACCTTTAAATAAATGAATTTCAACTAGTGTAACATGCAAATGTAAGCCTCATAAAAGTAACTTGGACAAGATAGATGTTACCTACTGTCTCTCGTTAAGATGGAGAATGCTGCACCTTGCACCCACGCACTAAGTTGGCAATGGGGCTGGAACTAGGGGTAGGCAGAAGCACCTTGCTAGGGCTCAATGGTGGGAACACTGGGCAGGTATCTCCTAGTGCCACCACTAGTGATGGGCGAATTTATTCGCCAGGCGCGAATTCGTGGCGAATTTGCGCGATTCGCGGCAGGCGAATAAATTCGCGAAACGCCCGCGAAAATTCGCCGAAAAAATTCGCCGGCGTCAAAAAATTTTTTCCTGAAAAACGGACGCCGGCGTCAAAAACGGGCGTCGGCGGCAAAAAACGGGCGCCGGCGTCAAAAACGAGACGCCGGCGCCGTTTCGCGAATTTTTCGCCGTTTCGTGAAATTCGCGAATTTTTCTGCGAAGCGAAACGGCGCAAATTCGCCCATCACTAGCCACCACTCATTAACGTTGTCACAAATACATTTTATAATCATGTTAGCATTTCCTTAGAACAGGCAAAATATACCCAGTCATTTACCTACACTACAGCAAATGCAGTGTGCAAAAGGTGATTCAGACGCAACCTCCATGTTTTAACCCACAATGCATCTTAGTTTCACATAATCCCAGCATCACGGGAGCCTCGAGAGGGCAGTGCGCCCGATGCAAGTGCAGCTGAAGGGTTAAATTGAGTGCAGTTCCACAGGTGTATCAATGTGAAGCAGATGCAATTGAGCTGAAAGGCCAGTTGCCATCATTTCCGGCTAGTGATGAATGAATTTTTCGCCCAAAAATGACGCCCATATTGGGGGGATGTAATAAAAGTTGGTAAGGGAAAAAATATTCGCAATGCGAAAAGTTATGCCTTTGTGCAAACAAATTTGTCTTTGCGGGAATTTAATATAGCTTTTGCAAACCAGGAAACTGTTTAGCGCCCACTTCCGACAGGGGAAGAAGTTTTGCAAAGTTTTATAGTTTGCGATAGAGAGCAGTAAATGTAATACAACTTCTTTCTGAAAAAGTTGTTACTGTATCTTTGCTCCAAAAGATTACGACACTTCATAAAAGTGGGCAAGGCGCAATTAAAATTCACAATGTAATAACAGTTTAAGGAAGAGTATTATAAATGCTAATTTTTATTCTTATTTGTGCAAATTGTTTTGCTCTTTGCGACTTTTATTAAATTCCCCCAAATTGACTCTATTGGGTGAAAAAAATGACGGCGCATCAAAAATTTGTTGTGCAATTTGTTGCATTGTCAAAAAAAAGTTGTAACCCATAGACTTCAATGCATTTCGGCAAATTTTTGCTTTTTCGCGAATTTTTGTCGAAGCGGGTCAGATTCGCCTATCACTACTTCTGGCATTCGGCATTGAAATCGTGTCTGTATCCAATTCTTTCACTGTGGCAAATGACATGGGACACAGTGGGGACCCTGGTGCTTGCACCATTTTAAAGGTTGCAGTAGTTCCTGGGTTCCCCTGTATCAATTGGCACACGTGCATAACTATGCAGAATTCCAAAGACTCAAGCACCATTAATGAAAGAATGGCATTTTTTCATGCAACAACTGCAGCCCTTTTGCAAGACGGCGACTGCACCTGCGCATAGTAAATGACCTCTAATGGCCACTGCGCGCTGTTGCTGCCATCAAGTGGATGACTTTAATGTTTATACAACTGTGACTGTTGTAACGTGCACCTTTGACACAACAGTTACTGTTTCAATTTTTCAAGCAATGCTGGCCCTTTATTAGTAATTAATAAGCAAAGGCATTTAATTGTAAAAAAAAATTTAGAATATGAATGCAGAAATAAAGGACGTGCTTCATTTAGAGGAAATGTGATTGTAGGGTTTTTCTTATATATTGTAATTTAAGTATATTACAGTGGAAAACTAAAACGGAAATATTTTGGAGTCTTAAGCAGTGCAACCTGATACCCTGAGTTTTACTAAAGAGGCAGAATGTTTATGTAAGTTTTTTTTCACATATAACTAGTACTATGTCTTGGGAAAATATGTAGGTGTTGACTAATGTGCTGTTCTTTATTGCCAAGGGCTAATTTAGACATTTCCAGGTACATATAATCCAGTTATTGTGATGTGCAAACATTCTACAGCAGAATATTATTTGTACAGTTATTTACAGCCATTTATATAAACGCGCACACATAGCATGCACATTAAAAGGCACAAACACAAAATATACTTGTTTATATTGTACAAACTAAACCACATAGGAAAAATGACTTTAAAAAAATCAGAGGCGTTGAACAACAAAAACAAATTGATTTCCAGAGGGCAGTAAATGGTGGGGACGCACCACAGAGCACATATGATAGCCAGTAGGGATGCACCGAATCCAAGATTCGGCCTTTTTCAGCAGGATTCTGATTCGGCCGGATCCTTCTGCATGGCCGAACCAAATCCGAATCCTAATCTGCATATGTAAATCAGGGGTGGGGAGGGAAATCACGTGACTCTCACAGAACAAGGAAGTAAAAATGTTTTCCCCTTCCCACCCCTAATTTGCATATGCAAATTCGGGTTCGGTATTTGGCCGAATCTTTCGCAAAGGGTTCAGGGATTCAGCCGAATCCAAAAAAGTGGATTCGGTGCATCCCTAATAGCCAGTACAGTCCCAATGAACACATTTCTACCTGGGCAATAACCCACATTTTTGCTTTCACTGTTCTACCTTTAGAACTCTTAGAATAAAAACTTTTTTATTGTGTAGTGTTAAAGCATTATTCTGTTTATTAAACTACATCACACATTTACTGACTATTATTTTATCTCCAGAATATGCCGTAAGCCTAGGACAGGGCTGGTGGTTATATGACTATAGTACAGGTATGGGACCTGTTATCCAGAATGCTCAGGACCGAGCATTCTGGATAATAGGTCCCATACCTGTATGTTATGATATGTAAGTGTTTAGCATAACTCTCTCTCTCTTATATTCTGCAATACTGTTTCTTATTGTGTTTTTAAGCTTCCAGACTTCAGTTGTTGCAATCTCTTTGCATATCCCACCAGGTAGAGAGAAAACATGGAGCTTTCATTTCTTTTCTGTGCTTCTTCACACTTGGCCAAATGGGACTTATTCTTTACACTTGACATGGGTTAGGGTTAAGTGTATCCCTGCAGTCTCCCCATGGCATTGTGATAAAGATGGATACCCCAGCCAAAATCAGCAAGTATGTCCTGGTCTACCAAAGAAATGCCCCTATAGACATAACAATTACGATCTTATTTGGACGAGATCTTTCCAAGAAAGATTGTTCGTTTCGATACACACATGTAGAGCTGAATCGTCAGATACATAAGTAGAAACAATAGAATTGTTCATACATTCATACATTCTGCCTCTGTATCTGAAGATTCAGCACTAACAATGGCCGATATTTGGGTGCCTTCAAAGGCAAAGGAGCAAACCAATATCCAAGTCTTCTGCCAATATCGGTCGGCTCTTTTCCCACCATACACGAAAGATAAAATATGAGATAAAATATAAAAATTTGTTTGGTACGATTCGTTTCCCTTGTTCCCAGTGAATGGAATTGCATGAGAATGTGGTGGGGGGAAAAAAAAGCAATAAAGTAACAATTTTGCATAAATACTATCTCTGTATCACCTTTGGGTCTGGGGCATTGTCAATTAGCTAAATGCAGCAGGAAGTAATGGGCCAGGAACACTGTCACAATATATCACCAGGTGCAATTAAACCATGAAGAATAATGGTGAGGTCAATAGGAGCAATAAATCATCTCGCTTTGTACGTAACCATGGAGCAACTCATTTACCATTTCAAGAGTTACACTTGGTCCCTTTGACTAAAAACAAATACATTTTCAGCTAAACTGATGAAGAATACAGCATTGTGGGTATTTTCTCCTATCAGCCCGTCGTAGGAAAGTAACTTTGAACATTAAAGTATTACCTTGTAGGAAAGCCTAGTTATAAATTTTAAAAAGTAAACCCCAACCTTAACTTCCTCTTCACCTCCAGTTTGAAGGTATTGAGGTTAAAAGCCAAAGGTCCTGCCCTGCTCTCAATAAAAACAGCCTTTGCTGCTACAGTTATTACAACTATTCCACATCCTCACCAATTCCCCTGTGTCACCCTTCGACAGTTTCTGCTGCTTACTTTGAGGCCCCTTTCTTCCTCTAGCAACTAGTATAAAGCTGCTTAGAAAACGATTGGGGGTTTTTTTTTTGTTGTTTATTTATTTTTTTCTTCTGTAAATGCACCGTTATTGGCTGCTAATGTAAATAGCTAAGAAAGTACAATTAAAGAACTAGAGGTATTTTTACTGTACCACAAACTTCTCCATTCTTTAATGTATGTAGTAAGTAAAAGTTGTTTTCTTTCCAATCTGTGGCAACAGAGGGTTTATTCAGCGTGGCACACCTGTGCAAAGCCAGGCCTCCACTGCAGGCTGCATCATTAGCAAAATGAGTTGTGTCAATAGGTTAGAGTCTCCGAGGGATAAAGGCCCATATATCAAAAGAATAACATTATTTACTCATGGGCGGATAAAGTGTTTGATTTAATGAGGCTGGCAATTCATAACAACAGCTAGAAAAGAAATCTAATAAAAGCAGGCTTTTTTTTTTAAGCACTTTTAATTCCATTAACATGGAAATGTTCAACTTCGGAATAAAGCCAAGATAACCGCTTATAAATTATCAGCGGGACAAATATATACGAAAATAGCAAAGAAACACCGACACGTCTACAGATCAAATGGCTGAAAAAAGAAATGGCATTTCTAATTTAAACTCATGCAGGGAGGGGGGTTTTACTTATTATCCGCACAGCATGGCCATATGAATTGCCTCCGTACTAATTCGGATGCACCGTTTGTCGGAAAGTTTCCATATAAGGCAAAATAGCATTTATTATTAAATAATGAAAATACAGACGGGGCAAGATATATAATTAAAAATGTACACCCATATGTAATAAAAGGCACTAAGTTTGCCCATTAGCAGTAACTCATAGCAATTAGATGTTTACTTTTAAACAGGTGACCGGTAAATGCTCCCTGTATAAAGATCCAGCGTAGCCACCCATAGTTGGTCTGGGGCTCACTGAGCTTCCACATCAGGGGCCCCAACCCCAGGACCCCAGTCCTCTCCTTCTCCCCGGGCCCCTGCCCCAGCCGCAACCCCCCACATGCACCATCTACTTTTTGTGTCCATGATCGGGGCCAGGGAGTGGGTCAGGTTTGGCAGGGCTCACATGGGCCCACCGGATGTTTTCCCAGTGTCCCATTGGCCCAGTACAATCCTGTATCCACCTACATGAATACAATGCTACTTTAGCCCTGCAGTGCTGTATTCATAAGTGGTGGGTGGGGGAGACACATAGGTATACCCCACTCCATCTCCAATTTATTCCCTAACTTGTGCATCACTTAAGTACAGAGTACAGCCAAAATGAGGGAAGAAGTGCTGCCTGAACGGGCACTTAGGGCAATCTCTTGCCTTTTCCCCCTGTCACCATAATTTACTTTTTTTATTGTAAAATTTCACAGCAATCAAACTTTTGCATTCAACATGAAGTAAAAATCCCAAATTCAGCATTTAGTGGAAACACGCTTTTTGTAGCATTTCGATTTGGAAGTGTTGGGCCAAACCAAATCCAATGTCATGTGACTTTAAAGCTCTGGAAAACTGATTTTGATGATTTTTGTTGACAATTTGAATATGCAAATTAAAAATAAGTTATGCTAGCGAAGGTTAATTTTCATACGGCGCCAAATTTAAAAATGAATGGATGTGTATGCTGCAGCGCACGTTACAATACACAATCCCAGGGAAAGTTAATAAAAGTATATAGGGGTGTTCTAATGCCCTACACATTTGCCCATAGTATAGATAAGGTGCCCTATGTTATAAAATGTACGGGGGAAGGTGGGCAAACTAAAAAAAAATATCTTTCTTTTTTAGCCTGTAACCCTATAAAAAGTAAAACACCCCAGCGGTTTTTTGGGACTTTTTTTCAAACTCCTATCTACTCTATTGCACTTTGTCTGGTCTCACCTGGCGAAGTCAACTCTGGCGAAAGAGGTAACACTCATAAAAAAAAAACGTAGTAAATTTGCGTAATTTCTCCCCTCCGCCGGAGCGCAACTTTGCCAAGCGTTAGGCTGCGAAGTTGCGCTACTCTATCTAATTCGCTGGCGAATTTTCTCCAGGGCCACTGTTAGTAAATTGGCGAAGTGGCAAAATAACGTCACGTTTGGGGAATTTTTGCCAGCATTAACCACTTCGCCGTTTAGTAAATTTGTCCCTAGATGTTGTGTTTCACCCAAAGAACACCCATATATTTCACTAACAATTTGGCATGTGCATTTATTGCCAGCTTTAACAATGTATATTAGAAATATTTTAGAGAAAAAAAAGTAAGCAGAGGGACTCTATGCACTTTATCACATTCCCCCAAAATATTTAAATTCATAGGCAACTTTTATAAAATGGCTGTTTTCCAGCTCTGTCTTCCTCGTATTCAGTATATTTAGGAAAGTAGCTACTTTCTCATGGAGTTACATTTAACACTTCTATAAATCACTCTCTAGTCACTCGAGGGGTAAAGGAGCAAGGTCATATAACAGAACACTGTGCAACTGCTACAGAAACTTTTTCGAAATTCATTTGTATATGTGTGTGTATAAGTCACTTTTAAAAGATATCATTTCTCAGGTGCAGTATCTAATGTAGATATTATACAAAAGTACAGAACTGTTTGACACAGAGTGCTGACACTTCTATGATAATAGTCATTAGTTTGCCAATATCTGAAGGTAGGAATGAAATGTTGTTTTTATTACAAACTTAATTATTCTTTGCTTAAAGGAAAACTATACCCCCTAACAATGTAAGTCTCTATAAAAAGATATTGCATAAAACAGCTCATATGTAAACCCTGCTTCATGAGAAGAAACCATTTTCATGATAATATACTTTTCTAGCAGTATGTGCCATTGGGTAATCATAAATAGAAAATTGCCATTTTAAATAATAAGGGCCGTGCCCTTGGATCGTACGATTCACTGTGCACAAAAACAAACCAAACAAACTATACTTGTTAGGTCACATGAGCCAATTAACAGACAGAGTTCTGTCTTTTGCTTCAACACTTCTTCCTGTCTACGGCTAGGGACAGATTTTTCGAATGAAAAAATTTGAATTTCGAGCTATTTTTTGTGTACTTCGACTAGGAAATAGTCCAAATTTGGTTCCAATTTGAAAAAATTTAGAATATCGAAATTTATCATGTAGGGGCAGATTTATCAAAGGTCGAGGTGAATTTTTGAATGAAAAAAGGTAGAATTTCGAGCTATTTTTTGTGGACTTCGACTAGGGAATAGTCCAAATTCGATTTGAAAAAAATTCAAAAATTTGAATATCAAAATTTATCATGTACTGTCTCTTTAAAAATTCGAATTCGACCATTCGCCATCTAAAACCTGCCGAATTGCTGTTTTAGCCTATGGGGGACCTCCTAGAACATATTTGGAGTATATTGGTGGACTTCGATAGATCGAAGGTTTTTTTTGGGATAAACTTTGAATCGAATTTGAGTGAATGCGCTATTCCTTCGATTCGTATGATTCAAAATACGGACCTATTCGATAGAAAACTGACCTATTTGACCAAAGAAAAGCTTCAACTTAATTTCGGTTTGTCTTTTTGACCCTTGATAAATATGACCCTTAGAGTTGCTGTATTTCTGGTCAGGTGATCTCTGAAGCAGCACACAGACCATCACGAAATGGTGGTTCAAGGCAAGAGATGTAAAAGGGCAATATTTACTTAAATATATATTCCAGTTTGGTAAGATTCTTTAATATGCCACTTAATATGATATAAACTATCTGTTGCTTAAGTGTTCATTTTGGGGTTTTTTATATATCAGTAATGCAGACCGGCTGTTATCAGTTCACCATCTTTATTTCACACACACAGAGAGACTAGCTTCCCAGTCTCCTCTTACTATTCCCCAGGCTGCAACATTCTAACATCCTTCAAAGGTTATTAACTTTATAAAACTTAACACAGCTTATGCAAATACACAACAGGGGTATAGTTTTCCTTTAAGGGGGAAGGTAGGATGGACCTACTAGCATCAAAAAATCTGCTATGGTAGAATTAAACTGTCTACTTCTCTTTTCAGTAATGTGATTTCAAATTTAGACTGAGCTTTAGTATTTCTTTTCAGAGACAGAATTAGCAAATTACAGTATGTAGAACCCTGTGCTGAACTATTTCATCAACCTCTGATGGGTTAAAAGTATAATGTTGTTATGTGCCAGTGATAGAGCCAAAATATAGTCTTAAAATATGTGGCATAATAAAACAGATTGATGTACAGTCAATACTTTACTCCTATAGGTTAGAGTAAATCTAAAATGTTTTTCACCACAAAAAAATGCCCACAATGTTTTGTACAAAAAAAGTGCAGTTCACCACAAGAAAGCCTATTCACTTAAATGCATTTTGCAAATTTTAGACAGACATTTTAGCAGCCTTGCCAATAATTCTTAAAGGAGAAGGAAAAGTGAAATCACTGGATGTGCCAAAAGTTAGTCACCCCCCCAGTAATACTGTCTAAAATATTTTTTGTTGATAAAAGTGACCCTGCCTATACAAATTCATTAATTCTGGTATACAAATCAATGATATCACCAATAGGAAAATATCAAGTGTTAACATATGTAGTGGAGTGAGTGCCTACATTTGATCCCAATTCCAATGTGCCCAATTTCAACTTATTTTACTTTTACTTATATATTTTACTTAGCCCTGGACTGCTCCCCCAATCCCCTTTCTGTGAATATATATATATATATATATATATATATATACACACACACACACACAGAGAGAGAGAGAGAGAGAGAGAGAGAGAGAGAGAGAGAGAGAGAGAGAGAGAGAGAGAGAGAGAGAGAGAGAGAGAGAGAGAGAGAGAGAGAGAGAGAGAGAGAGAGAGAGAGAGAGAGAGAGACTTTATCTCCTCCCAGCATCTCAATCAGAATCACAGACTAAGAAACTGCTAGAGATGAGTCTCTCCAATATGTATGTATGCATTAGTAAATGAAGAAAAGATTCACCGGCACACAGGTATTGCTGGCAGGGTGAAAAACCCTTGCTTTAAAGTTTAATGGTGCGACATGGCATGTCACACCGTTAAACTTTAAAGCAAGGGTTTTTCACCCTGCCAGCAATACCTGTGTGCCGGTGAATCTTTTCTTCGTACAGTTGAGGGGTTACCGAAGCCCCTTTTTTCCGAGCACCAGGGTTAGTATATCCTTGAGAGGGCCTGGGTGTGCGTGGGCAGTTTTGATTTTTTGCATTAGTAAATGAACCTTCAGATGCCTAATCATACTGTCTACTAGTGGTTCTTTGGAATATGTACTGTACATATTTACATGGTTTATGTTGGCTAAAGAAGACCAGGGTCGGACTGGGCCGGTGGGACACCGGGAAAAAACCCGGTGGGCCCGACCCTCATGGGCCCCCTCCGTGCCAGACCCCCCTCTCCCAATCCGAATCAATTTTAAAATAAAAAGTTTATGATGCGCGGCAGCGGGATGCATGCACAGTGGTGCGCAGCGTGCCGGATAGCGTCGTTAGCGCGTGTGCACCTGGCGGCGCTGCAGTATGGGAGGTGAGTGAGATGGGTAGGTGGTGAGGAGGCAGGGGGCCGCCGGGGGGACCCTGGACGGCAGTCCCGGTGGGCCCTGGGCCCCCCAGTCTGACCCTGACAAATGACCATAAAGTTCATAAATATAAACACATACCTTTACCTATATATAGTACCCAGTTTGTATAAGTATTCTCACTGTAAAGTGGTCATAGACGCACCAATAATATTGTACAAATATTCAGTGAGTCTATGGGGGATACAAGCCAACCAACACCTGAGCATCGACCCTGTTAGTGCTGAATGGTCAGATACAGGTAGAATTCTTTTTTTTCTACCTGTATATCTGACAATTCAGCTCTAACAGTTAGTATTGAAAACGAACGATCTTTCCGGCGACCATTGGAAAATTTTGACCATTGTTCACAGGAAAGATCGTAATTGTAACATCTTTTGCCACCTTTAGATATCCACTGATTTTGCATCCTTTTGCAGTAGTGTGGGCGCGAGCGACAATTTTTATACGCACGACTATTTGGTCCAAATGCATAAAAGTCAATGGGCGTCCAAATAATATTCAGTTTCTCGTCTGGCGAATTGATTTGCCAATCACTACTTGGGAGTATATGAACCCAAAAAAAAGTATGGATTCTGAGAGGCTTTCTCCCAGCTTTTATGTAGCAAGGCTAATGAGGGACCCTTATTTTACATAATAAGAGTTTACCCTGGACAATTAAAGGAGCACCCACAAAAGGAGCTCCGCTCTTGACATTAAGCTAAAGGCCACGGGAGACAGTTGGGTGGGAACGAGAGAACCTGAAACAAACAGCTGTTGCAGCATCAAAGATTGATGAATTAGCTGCACATACCAATAACCTTTATTACTAGAGTCATTTATTTTATCCTTTGTAAACTGTCTGGATGCTGCCAAGTTAATGGCAAGCATGTAATTGCAAAGTAAATATGCATCTAGTGACTGATATCCACTGTGGTGCTCCGACTGTATTTTTTGCACTACCAAAATGAGGCAACATACACTTCAGAAAAATGACAAATATGTGGTCAATATCATTATTGATGAAAGGAAAATATATTAACTGCTATGATTTGCATCAACATTGAACTGGTACCAGTGAATGTTTTACAATTCCTAGATAAGGCAAAGCAGGCACACTAGATACACAAACATTTTATATCTGGAATTAGATAGAAGTTCCACCAGTTGTATTTAGGGATGGGCGAATTTGCTGCGAATTTCCGTGTTTCGCTGCCAGCGAATAAATTCGCAAAACTGCATCGAAAATTCGCTGGGGTCAACTTTTTTTACACCAGCAACAATTCAGATGCTGGCAACAATTTTGGCGCTGGCGACAATTCTATGCACGCCATTGACTTTAATGCAATTAGAAAAAATAATTGAAATTTGGCGCTTCGCAAATTTAGCTGAAAATTTTCCAGCGAAGCAAAACAGGACGAATTCGCCCATCACTAATTGTATGAACTCTAAATATCTATGTGTAAAGATGTGTATAAGGTAACCACTATTTTTAAGCCAAGTTCAAAAGCTATCACTGTTTTGCAGATAAAACGACCAATGATCACTGTGTTTTACTATCACTTTGCAATATGGTTGGTGCCACTATGCTTTTTCTTGCAATCTGCTGTGGTTATTAGTCAGGCTGGCCTTATACAGGTATGGTATCTATTATCCAGAAACCTGTTATCTGGAAAGTTCGGAATTTTGGAAAGGCCATTTCCCATAGACTTCATTTTATCCAAATTTTTGTAAAAAAAAACCTTCGGTAATAATAAAACAGTACCTTATACAAACACCAAACTAAGATATGATTAATGCTTATTGGAATCTGAGCCAGCCTTTTGGGTTTATTTAATGCTTACATGATTTTCTAGTAGACGGAAAGAGAACTAAACCCTAAACATGAATATGGCTAAATTTTTCATATTTTATATACTGAATTTATTGCACCAGTGTAAAGTTTCAACTTCTCAATAACAGCAATGATCCAGGACTTCAAACTTGTCACAGGGGGTCACCATCTTGGAAAGTGTCTGTGACACTCACATGCTCAGTGGGCTCTGAGCAGTTGTTGAGAAGCTAAACTTAGGGGCCGTCGCAGATTATCAAGCAGAAAATGTTGCACAGACTTATGTATGTCCTAATAAAGTCTTTTTCTTTTTCATTTTATAAATACTTTGACTACTGCTTTACTAGTAGATGGTATCTTCCTTTGTCTGAACTCTACTAACTACATATTGCAAAAAATCATTGGCAAACCCTTGGATTGGGGGTTACCCTGGTAAGAGACCACGTTATAATTTATAAGATTCTTTTTCTTCTTATTTTTGATTTTTGTTTCAAGAACAGAGCCACACACCACTGTCTATGCGTTTATTTGCACAGGCTCTTTACTGCTGAATGGCTGTGGTTGCCATGGGCTGGTAGAGAAGCCCAAAGCATAATGTAAAACATTTCTAGTCTAATTATTTAGTTAAAGAGGAAGTAAATAAGGCTAGATATGCTGTATTTTGTATACTAAACATAAACATGAACTTACTGCACCAGAAGCCAATGATTTCTGCTTTCAACTTGTTAAACTTCTTTGCAAGACCTAGACTGTGCACATGCTCTGTGTGGTCTGGGCTGCTTAAGGATCATCATAAATTATCAAACACAAGTCAAATAATATCTGCCACAAGCCGATACAGCAAGACTGATTAATAATCAGAATAGGCAGACTGCATTGGGTCCTGTGTTGTCATGTAATCTAATGTGGATTTTATAGTTTTTGTATTGTTTAATACAAACTTTTTCCAACTCTGCAGAACCAGTGGCTGCAGCAAAATAATCCTCCAACTAAAATCCCAGTTTATCTGTTTAAATCTGGCTCCATGATCTTTTTCCCTGCATCTGGAGTTGGAAACAGTAAAGGGGATGTAAAGGCTAAAAAAAATACAATACAAATCTCTACACAGTCGTCGACTGCTCTATAGGGAAACAAACAAAGCTGCTTGAGTTCTGCATGGCTGGGAAGTAAGGCGGGGGCTCCCCCTGCTGTTCTTAAGTATGATTGTTTCCCTGCAGAGCAGTTAGGGACAGTCTGACAATTCCTATCCAAAGCAGAATATTAAGGGAGAATTTCACTGCATACAGTCAGGTTTCTTATAAAAACAGTACATTTTTTAATTAAAGTATATTGGAGATAGGTTACTTTTTCATTAAAGAAAGTTAAAAAGGGAATTTTTTTTTGGCCTTTACATGCCCTTTAAGCTTTATTTCTCCTTCATTATAAGTTTTCCAAATTATGGAAAGATCTTTTATATGGAAAGCTCCAGGCCCGAGCATCGTGGATAATAGGTTGCCTTTAAACTGGAGCAGGGCAGTAGGGCTCCAAGGCATAAATACACCAAGGAAATAACACATTGCATTTGATAGCACTATAACTCCCCATCATAAATACATTAATGCCAAATTCACCGACATCCATTTTAAGGTTGCACTAAGGTTTGTTTCCTTAATTAAGATTGAACATAAATAATATCTGTTCAGAGGAAACCCTCTTTATATCAATAACTGTACTTGTCAGAAGTTCTCAAATGTTCTTCCTCTGTATACACTAAAGGAATTTGCTATCATTTACAGCTAAATTTAGCTCCAGATCTGACTGCAGCGGCAACAGGTGTTTTGGTGGACCGAAAAATCAATGAATGTCAACTTTTCATGTTAATTCTCTAGGGAAAGAGGAAAAGCAGGCACTATTTATCAATGAATAGCAGGAATGCCTCAGAAACAGGTTTTATTAGCATGACCATACCATGTCAAAAGCAAACATGGCCTCTATGATAGACGTCCAGAAGATCAGAGCATGTGGTATAGTAAAGTTCTGACACAAAGTGAGAGTTTTAGAAGATAAATAGATTAACTGGAACATTCATGATGACACCTGGCTGGTTGAAGTGTCTCTGTTTATGTAATTATGGCTTGAAAGATCCAGAATCTCCCCACAACACAGTATCAACAGAAGCTCTACATTAGATCTCTCCCAGCATTTCAGCAAGCTGATCCATCAATGTCACTCAGCACTGACAACTCATTATGCATTTTAACTCATTGCTCTTGCCAAGGCTGACATTTCTGGGGCTGGCTGTTTATTTATCATGTGACAGCCCCTTTCCAATGAACATGACTGGTTATCAAGGAGAAGCGAATGACCAAGGAAGGCCAAAGACAAGAAGACACTGCAATAGCAGCACAGCATGGGGTTTATGTTTAAATAATTTTTTAATAGACAAAGGAAAAATAATAATTAAAAACGTGTTAAAATACCATTAAGATATTTAATTATTTTTCCTTAAATATTTTCTGAGTATCGAAATACACAGTAGAATGGGTAAACTTGAAGTATCAAAGGGTATTTAATTACCGATACATCCAAACGAATCAAATCCTGACTGCTGCATTTTATTTAATGCAATCTCAAGGTCTTGTGTGTGGTGAAATCTAGTATATGCGGCAGTTGCACCAATTGTCTGGTTACCCAAAAGTCTTTTGGCAAACTAAACAAAGTCTATTTGTAATACATGGCACAATATATCATATTCTTAATAATAGCTGCAGAATACAGTAAGAGGATAGTGATAATCAGATACCGGTTACAAGCTAAGCTTTCCAGGTTAAATATCACAGGTCCTATATATATAAACAATAAATTACATTAGGGCTCTTGATTCCACCATCTATTCTGTGGAAATACAAAAGAGTAAAAAAAAGGTATGTTTTGGCAGGCTGCAGCCTATGACCTAAATGAATGCTTTCAGCAAAATTGTAAACTCTAATACCAATTTTAAAGCATAGCATGACCTCCAGCAAAAGTAGAAATTCCATTGTTTTCAAAGCTAGTACAATATATTTATATTTACTTACTATGATTTATGAGACCCTGACACAGGCCATTCCAAATAAAAAAAAAGTCTTATAAACACGTGTAGTAAAAAAAAAACTGATGTTTTAAGGGCAAAGAATGCCTTCTTCCGCTGTCAAGTAACTGCAAATACAGGCACTGATACCAGTCCAACAGCTAAGGCTGCAACATATGAATGTTAAGGAGAAGGAGAGTTGGGATACGCTTGCTGCCAATGATTTAGAGATGAAAATATAAGGCAACAGCTAAAAGAGGGGGACCAGGAAGTGCTAAAGTTCACCATGAAAAACACCATACTTTCAACCATTCATCTATGAAATGAAAACACCGGAAAAACACCAAATTAAGAAGTACCGCTGTTTAAACTAGTTAAACAGTAAAATGTTGCAGGTCTTTATTTTATTATATGTAAAAATATGCTTTTTTGCTTGAGGTAAGATGGGTCACATTAAGTAATGTGGTCTCGATATGTCTACCACAGTGTAGATTACATGTTTTTGGTTTTCTTACCTTAGAAGGCATGCAAAAGGCAAACATAAGAACACAACACATTAGGGTGCAGCATAATACTACATAATAGCTTTAGCCAGAGATTTGGGACTGATCATGTGCACACATACCTCCCAACTGTCTTTTTTTCAGAGGGACAGTCCCTCTTTTGACAGCTCAACCTGAGGTCCCTCATTTGTACTGGAAAGTCCCTCTTTTCTCTGCACTGAACAGCCAGAAAAAGAAACAAAGTTTCTAACTTAATTGGCTTTTGGCAGAGAGGCCAGTACAGCTAACAGGTGCAACTAAGATGCTTTATAACAATTTTGAGATAAGAAAATAAGTAATTTTAACAGCCATGTGGAGCAGAGCTGGCCACTTCTCCTTTTCTTTGTATATGGCAATAAGCTTTGTTCTTATTGGTTTAGGGTGTTGCTTCACAGAATGGTTATTTTATCTGTTTTGTGGAAAGAATGAATCCTGTACTATAAAATCTTGCTTTCTGTCACAGATATCTATTTTCAGTCAAATCTAGCTTGACAAGCACTAGTTAGTTACACTATTATATATTATGTCTTTTATATATATTTTTATATATATTTATATATTTGTTTTTACATAATTCATTCTGTAAGTAACTTTGCACATAAGTGCGTCCGTTACATGGAGGTTATACATTTGTGAGACAGATTGCTTGTTAAACTGTACAGAATGGAGTTTGTGATATAATGACATCCTTTTGTGCACTAACCAGATTTTGTTTTCATTCTTTAATAGAAATAAGTCTTTTGTATATTTTTTTTCTCTGTGTATGGTCACAAATACTTATATAACATGAGAGACATTCATTCTGTGTATTAGGGATAGTTTTGTATACAGAATGTATTTGGGACAAACGGCACCCCATACAATTGTTGCTTGTGTTTTGGTGTAAATCAAATGCAAGTTGCACGAATATCGAATTCGAAGAATTTTAGCACAAAAGCTTCGATTGAACAATAGAATAAAAATCGTTTGATCGAACTATGAAATCATAGATTCAAACGATTTTAAGCAATCGATCAAAGGATTTTTATTCGATCCAAAAAAACTTAGAAAAGTGGTGGGGAAGGTCCCCACAGGCTAACATTGGACTTCGGTAAGTTTAAAGTGGCGAAGTATGAAGTCTAAGTTTTTTTTTAATAAGACAGTACTTTGATTATCGAATGGTTGAGTGGTCAAATGATTTTTACTTCGAATGATTCGATTCATTCAATACGATCGAATTCGATCGAATTTGACCAATTGCATGGTCCAAGTACCCAAAAAATTACTTCGAAATTGGAATATTTTTTCATTCGAATTATTCACTCGAGCTTAGTATATCTGCCCCCTGGTGTACGCAGAAGTATAGAGGACCCAGTAGGGATTCAAAATGATTCATACTTGCAAAATATATGTTGAGAACATATTCGTAACTAATTTCAGGAGACCAAAGATCAGACATATCCGAAAAAAACTATTATTTCCATGGTTCTGGTGAGTTTTGTTTCACTTATATAATGCAATTCCTTGTGTGACTGCAGGGCCACCTTCAGATATGATGGGGCCCTGTGCGGCAACATTTTCTGGGCCCCCTGCTCCTCACCCACCCCCAAGCCCCACCCCATATATCGACCACTCATTATAAGACATAAAACCCCCATACCTATAAAAAGCCATTGGTGGCCTCCACCCCCACCTGTTATAAAAAGCCATTGGTGAACCCGGCCGCAGGGCCGGCCTTAGGCCAATTGGACCAATTGGGCCCAATTGGGCCCCGCACCTCTGGGGGGCCCCGCACCACAGGGCAGCACAGATAATATTTCCCTCAGCACATGATGCTGCCTGGCCTGCCCCCAACTTTGAGAGTCCAGCCCATCCCCAAATCCATAGGTCTAGCCTGCCCCCAACTCTCATAGGCCCAGCTTTCCTCCAACCTTGATAGGCTCTGCCTGCCCCCAATCCAACCAAGCCTGCTCCCAAGCTGAATCGGCCCAGCCCCAAACTAATTGGCCCAGTCCACTCTCCTATTTCCTCCCTCTCTCTCTTACCCTGTGTGCCCCTATTATGTTACCTTGTCTGCCCCTTTCCTTTCTATTTTGTGCCTGTATGCCCTTATTTTCCTAAATACTTGGTGTGTCAGTAGCCAGCAACACTTTGTCTAGGGGCCCCGCCAACATGGTCCCAATTGGGCCCCACATGTGATAGGACCAGCCCTGCCCGGCCGACCCTGCAAGTAAAAAAAATTGAGGGCCTGCCCCCCCTAAAAGTTATAAAAAGCCATTGGTGATCAGGGGCCCTATCGCAAGTAAAAATAAATATTGATGGCCTGCTCCCCCCAATTTAGAAAGAGCCATTGATGGCCTCCTTTAAGTAAAAAAAAAATGGTGGCCAGGCCCCCCAAAAATCTTTAAAAAAATTTCTTGCCACAGTTTGACCTTAAGAGGGGCCTGGCCATGCTTCAGTTACTTGATAAGCTGGGCCCCCCTGCTGTCAGCGTGCTGAAAGCTTCAAAAGAGAGGAATGGAGCTCCCATACCTGCATGATTTTCTCCTATTCACTCAGAACACTTTGATGCAGCACCTCTGCAATAGCATTTTAACCCTTTGTAACCAATGCTTGGGTTAAGTCGGACAACTCTGCCGTATGAATAAAGGATTCGTTTTGATCAGCTACACGTTAAACAATGAAATCAGCAAAGATCAGATTATTGTGGGAGAAGTTTATTTTTTCATGCTCCTTCATGACATTTTTTCCATTATTTCGACAGTTGAGTCTATGCTATTAAATAAATTCAACGTCCATAAACTACTGCTCATAAAATTAAGCAACTCTCGAGTACAAAATATAACAGCTTCTGTTTCATGAGTTTTAATTAGTTGTCAGTAAGTTTCAGGATAAAAATGATAATGGGCCTAGTTAGACAATGACATTACAATATTAAAAGTCTCGGTGAAAGACTTTGTATAAGGTTTCCTCTATATACCCCCTTTTTAAACTAAGCAATTTTTAAAATAGATATATTTAGTAATAACAAGACCTTCCAGTTTCTAATTAGAAGTGCATATGAATAAAACAGGAATATATTCAAAAAAGGGAACATAAGGGGATGATGACATTTCTTTAATTGTTTTGTATAACAACAAAGATTAATATGTTCATTAACAGTGAAAGGGTAAAAATCAATCTGTGCTGCTACAAACCATCACCGTGTAGTTGCATCTACAAGCACTGCTACACCATTAATATAGATAAAGTAACAGAAATACCAAACAAAATATTATTATCTATTACCATAGAAATAGCAGAAACTCCTTTGCTTGTAAGAGAACTGTAATCTCTCTTGGAGTGAAAAATACATCCTAAAATGTGCATAGGGTAATAATGAACCATTTCTCATACAGATATGTGAGAGACAAAGAGCTTGGAATTCTACTCCGGAACATCCCATATGGGCCATAATGGTTCAGTGATGTGTCGAGCTACCCGGGGTAAGCATCCATTGAAGACATCTGATGTCATCCTGTTGTTCATTGAACCAGTTTTTAATGTGGCAACAATATAATAAAACTATTTTCACTATTGGGTGCATCTGACTATTTAAATTGACCTCAGAGTCCTTGAATGATATAATACAATAATGAGCAATCGTCAGACCTAATTACACAATATGGGTGACCATACCATTATGGGTCTACCAACAAATGATGTTATTTTAAGTTGAAGATAACTTTTGGAATTGCCCAAATATGACCAGATGTAGGTCAACTGTTTCAACCTAATACAGGCATGGGAAGGCCATGTCCCATACACTCCATATTAAGCAAATAAAATTCAGATTTTTAAAAATGATTACCTTTTTCTCTGTAATAAAAATATATAATTAATCCTCACTGGAGTTTAATTCATGTTTGAATAATATTTTAATAGACTTAAGATATGGAGATCCAAATTATGGAAATACCCCTTTTCCAGAAAACCCAAGGTCTGGATCACTTTGGTCCCATAATTGTATGACTAACTAGTGTTGCTCTATAACTGAGATTTAGTTACTGCAAAAAAACTTGTTGTTTTCCTTATAGTTATTGTTTTATACAACACATAATATGAATTTAGCAAGGACTAAACAGCTACAAAATATTACAAAATGTCCCACAAAGACTTCATTCTGACTGAGGTTGGACAATTGTCTGTAGGGTAAACCTGCTCACTTGGATACCATAGCAATCTCATCTCCTGGCTCCAGTGAAGATCAAAAATAAGTTCTAAGTTGGTAAAATTGGTACAGAAGATTAAATTCGATTAACGTTGCTTGCTCAAGGCTACCATGATCTGCTTTAGTAGACAGATACACCAAAGCCGGTCTGTTGATCAAATGATGTCTCATATTTTGTGTTTGAAAGCAACTACATCATACTGAAGTCTGTACTAAAAGTACTAAAAACCCAAGTTCTACATTTGTAAGGAGAAAATGTAAGGATATTTGATATTTATATATATATATATATATATATATATATATATATATATATATATATATATATATTTAAAGGTATTGTATATTATAAAAAATATGATGAAGGCAAACTAACTAAAAACCTAAATATACAAATGAAATATATTTCAAAGTCCTTTAACAATGCATTTTCAAAATTGAAATGAAAAGAAAATATATAAATTTTTTGCCATTGTTTTCTTACATGAAGATTTTTAACTGAGCGGAAGAAAAATGATCAAAGCGAACTGTTAAAAATGGTTAATGTTTGTTATGAGCCAAAATTGGAAAGCTACGCATGAAATAATCAGAGTGCCTACAACAAAACATTTTATTGTTTTCATTCGGTTATGAGCACGTATTGCAGAGCAGCACCTGGCCTATGTTATGGGGCAGTAGAAAAATGCCTGCAGACTTAATAAGTGTTTTAATGATCAGTAAAAGCAAAGTATGGATTGTACCAAAGTGCTACAAAGTGCTATTATACTATGGTGTTCATTGGATCATTTACAAGTCAGTTTATTGGTGTAAGAATGGAAGGGAATTATTATGATAGAAGGTAGGACAATTCTGAAATCATTATGTCTAATAATTACCTTGTATATTGCATTCAGCAGCAGTGATTTAATTAAGCTTGTTTGGCTAAACAATCTCTTGGCTTTCTTCTATATTTGCATTGTGCCATATAGCATGTGGACTGAGGGACATATTAACTAACTTTTTTAACAGACATGTCCACCTCAATTTCGAGGGCCTCTACAAAACACACTGGGGTATATTTATCAAAGAGTGAAGTTAATAGTGAAGTTCCGCCACTAGAGTGAAATTCCGCCACTCTCCATTCATTTCTATGGGATTTTTATAGGCGTATTTATCAAGGGGTGAACTTTCACCCATTGATAAATACGCCTTTCACAATCCCATAGAAATGAATTGAGAGCTGCGGAATTTCACTCTAGTGGCAGAACTTCACTCTTTGATAAATTTCGAGTGTCGAGGATTCGTACGGACCATGTGTGGAGAGTCCCGACATTTTTCAACCGGCGGAGATCGGTCGTTTGGTTGATCGGACAGGTTAAAAGATTTCTGTTGGCTGCGGGTAATATCTCTGCGTGTATTGCCGATCGTACGATTTTCAGTGGGAGACTGTCACTAGCTTTTGTCAGACATAACTATCGTACGATTGCTGTCAGGGGCAGAACATCGGCTCATCTGTTCTTTCACTACTTTATTTCATTGGAATGGTTAGTGGCAGGTCGGGAGATGGGGAAGTCCGATCGTACGTTGATTCGTACGATCGGATCTTTGCGTCTGTGGCTAGCTTTAGAGAAAAGTATCTTGAGTGCCATAAAATAAGTCCCATGTGAGTACATTTTCTGTTATCTGATACAGATAAGGCAGATTAGAAACAAGCCAAGCTGCTCGATGTCTGAATATACATGGATAAACAATCTTTGGCAGCAGTTATGGAAATTGAGTCTTCCTGAACCTTCCCAGTTGAGTTCAATAGAAGACAACTTCTCATTACTGAAACAAGCATCCATAAAAAGTCCACCCAATACACACTGGAAATGGCATACGTTATAATTAAGCAGATCACAAATACCTGAAAATAAAAGATAAACATGTTTGCATCATCTGTATCTGAGAGCATCTGGGCTCAGCCAAGCCTGTACAAGTCAGTTTTAAATTACACATGCCCATTATATAAATGCTAAATAAAGAAACAAATATTTTTTTTTTTTTTTCAGTTAATCAGAACGAAATGTTCTCCTGACACCACAAAATGTCTATATAATGATCAATGCAATGTAGGAGCTGCTGTTTTTGTAAACAAGACACAAGGTACACCAGAGAATCTGTCAGAATCAAAGAGGTAGACAGACATGGGGGCAAACGTAGTGTGTAAGAGGCTAGTAAATATTCTCACAATACAATTACATTTAAATTTATCAAAGTAAAGCCTAATTGATCTCAGTGGGACATTTCCTGAAACATGTGTTATCGATTTATGTAACTTGCTATGATATGCAGTACATTCTCACAAAGGCATGTGATAGAAGAGCGGAGAAATTCTAAATAAAAGTTATAATGCAACAATAAGGAAGATTCCAAATGGTGACACTATAAATGTAGACCAAGGAATGGGAGATGGTACAGTAGTGTTATAAATTATATAGTTCAAGTGTTTTATTTGCTATGCAAGTCATCCTTCAATGAGGTCTGTAAGGTGTGAAAATCCAAGGCCCAGCAAGTCCCCATTTGTGCTGCCAAAAACATATATATACATGTTTGTATATCTTACACATAAGGCACATGTCCAGGGGGCAAGAACAAATGTTACAATCAATGATAGTTCTTTACTGTAATTCCAACAGCCCCCCTGATAGATTTAAAGGGATACTGTCATGGGAAAAAAAAAATTTTCAAAACACATCAGTTAATAGTGCTGCTCCAGCAGAATTCTGCACTGAAATTCATTTCTCAAAAGAGCAAACAGATTTGTATATATTCAATTTTGAAATCTGACATGGGGCTAGACATTTTGTCAATTTCCCAGCTGCCCCTGGTCATGTGACTTGTGTCTGCACTTTAGGAGAGAAATGCTTTCTGGCAGGCTGCTGTTTTTCCTTCTCAATGTAACTGAATGTGTCTCAGTGGGACATGGGTTTTTACTATTGAGTGTTGTTCTTAGATCTACCAGGCAGTTGTTATCCTGTGTTAGGGAGCTGCTATCTGGTTACCTTCCCATTGTTCTTTTGTTTGGCTGCTGGGGGGGAAAAGGGAGGGGGTGATATCACTCTAGTGATTGAAGTTTATCAGAACACAAGTCACATGACTGGGGGCAGCTGGGAAATTGACAAAATGTCTAGCCCCATGTCAGATTTCAAAATTGAATATAAAAAAATCTGTTTGCTCTTTTGAGAAATGGATTTCAGTGCAGAATTCTGCTGGAGCAGCACTATTAATTGATTCATTTTGAAAAAAAAAAAATTTTTCCCATGACAGTATCCCTTTAAGGTCTATTTCCTCTGTTGATAACTGCTTCCAGTCTCTAATAAAAAAAACTAGTAAGTATGCAAAGGTGCAATAACACATAACAGCCAATCAGCAGAGATTTAGAAGGGATGTCAGACAGTTCATGCCAGAGAATTCATGTGGGAGCACAGAAACACCCAGTTACTGTTTCAGTTTAAAGGAGAACTTTTCAAATGCATCTATTATTAATACATTAGGTCGGTTTCTAGTACAGGAGAACTAAATCCTAAAAATGAATATGACTAGAAATGCCATATTTTATATACTGAATATATTGAATCAGCCTATCAGCATCTCTATAGTAGTTTTCCCATATTGGATTTTGTTAGGAGTGTCTGTGACACACACACACACACACACACATGCTCAGTAAGCAGCTGTTGAGAAGCAAAATCAAATCATCAAACAGAAAATTAGATTTGTCTTTCATATAATCAACAGGGCTGATTATTCATTTCTGATGCCAATTGTGCTGGTTTCTGAGTTATCATGTACTAATAATCTGAATTATTTACTAATCAGCATTACATTGTGACATTTAAATTCTTTATAATCAATGGTGTGTTGGTCCCTAATCTTTGGAGGCACAGATCTTTAGTGGTTTAAAGAAGAACTAAAGCTTAACTAAGGAAGTAGGAAAGAAATGTTGTACATTATATTTTGGGCTTCTGTACCAACCCAAGGCAATCACATTATTTTAGCAGGGAAGATGGGTGCCTCCAAAGACCCAGTAGCTCCCCATCTTCTTTTCTGCTGATTCACTGCATCACTCTGTGCTGCTGTCACTTACTGAGCTTAGGGACTAAAATATACAGTACACATAGAATATAAATGGCACAATTTAAGGCTGATTAAGAATTAATAAAGATAATTACTACATGGCAACTCAGAAACCATTGCATCAGAATTTAATAATCAGCCTTGTAGCCTCAGCTTTTATTACAGGCCAACCTCCTTTTCTGTTTGATACATTTGCGACAACCCCTAAGCGACAACCCCTAAGCTCAGCTTTTCAAACAGCAATTTTGTAAATGCTACCTACGATTGATTAATGAGATTGATTGGTAAGCTTTGGGTGGAGGTTCTCTGAAACAAGTCTGATTTCCATCATCCATGAATGCTTAATTTTCCTGGCAAAGAGGACACAGGAAGACATTTCTCTCCAGGCAATGGGAGTCCAGTAGGGTATTCAAGATGGCACTGTTTGTTTCGGGGCATGTAGAGTCCTGGAAGCAAAAAGTCCAAGATGGTACTGTTTGCATGTGGTTAAGTAGAGTCCTGGAAGTAAGAAGAGTCCAAGGTGGCACTGTTTGTATGTTGGCAAGTAGATTCCTAAAATGACACTGATTGTTTGTGGGCAAGTATAGTCCTAGAAGATAGAAGAGACCAAGATGGCACTGTTTGTTGGCATGTAAACTCCTAGAAGCAAAAAATCCAAGAATGACACTGATTGTTTGTGGGCTTGTAGAGTCCTGGAAGCAAAGAGTCCAAGATGGCACTGTTTATGGACAAGTAGAGTTCTGGAAGAAAAAAAAGACCAAGCCGGCACTGTCTGTTTGTGGGCATGTAGAGTCCTAGAAGCAAAAAGTCCAAGATGGTACTGTTTGTGGGTTGCCAAGTAGAGTCCTAGAAGTATGAATAGTCCAAGGTGGCACTGTTTGTATGTTGGTAAGTAGATTTGGAAAATTACATTGTTTGTTTGTGGTAAGTAGAACCCTAGAAGAAAGAAGAGTCCAAGATGGCAACATTTATGGACAAGTAGAGTTCTGGAAGCAAGAGGAGGCCAAGATGGCACTGTTTGTTTGTGGGCAAGTCCTAGAGACTGTTTAAATAAGTAAGTCTTCACATAGGAGGCAACTTTTTGTCATCCTCCAGATTCAACTAATTAGGGATTAATAAACTGAGCCATGTGTTCTCTTTTGCATTATTAAGTTTGCAGAGTGGTCAAGATTTTCCAGCACAATCCATCATGCTGGTTGCCATTTTGTGTACATTTCTAGCGCCTAGTTTTTAAGGATTTCTCACCAAGTATGGGCAAAATAACATATAAGAAAATGTGTGGGCTCTCAGAGTGTTGACATTCAGCTGAACCAAAGGGTTCCCCTTACTATTTTATAATGCAGCAATTAATTTCACCAGTCAGCAAATGAAATAAATCAGTCAGCATATGCATTATGTGACTCATTTATCAAAAGATTTGTATACTACATTTTTTGGGTCTCTTGGTAATTTGTAAATTGTACAGAGCAGTTACACAGCCCTTGTCCTTTATAAGACTTATACAGCAGGCCAGAGTTTATAGCAGATGAACAGTTTAACAAACTAACAACTCAATGCAAACAGAAAACCAAATGTTTCATCATTCCCTCAAGATTTATTTGAGCTTCAGTTGCTCAAATATTGCAGATTCCTAAAGAGACAAGAATGTTCTATAATCTTATAGCTGCTCAACACCAAGTCAGGTTTTATTCCATACTAAGAAATGATGCAACTCAAGGCTCTGCCTAAGCTACAAAGCACAGAGGGTATATTATATTAAGATGTGTAAATACCAAACATTAAGATACTTTTACAAACTGTAGGGTTACATTTTGAAAATATAAAGTTTAAGGAGTATTTAGTGACTTTCAGTGAAATAATACTTATGTTGTTGCTTGCCCATCATATCTAGAAATACTTCATAGTATGTGTTGCAGCAATAAAACATATTAAAATTATGTGCATTAATATTCTGAGCTGTGTTACAGTATATTTTATATATAGTATAAGAGGCCCATGACCGTATGAAGCCACAAGGCTGCTGAGCAATCCATATATGAAAATAGAGAGTACATGTTTTTCAATTATTACATTTATAGTGAAAATTAATGGATACATACCCTTTTTTTTTTTTTAAAGAATTTAAATTTACGCTTCATGACTCTTTAAAGTTTATAAATAGAGAATACAAGAGATACTTCACTATGTAAATAAAGAATACAAGAAAGAATGTTATACCGAAGGATGACATTCCTTTTTGTAAGGCAATAGGAAGACACATTCTTTTTTTGGGATGGAACTCGGAATTCTATGCATTGAAATAAATGTCTAAATCACATACTGACCCTGTAAAAAGGGAGTTACATGCAACTCTATTTCCGACTGCTGCAAAACCCTGAAACAAATTGGGAATCCATTTATTCAGAAAGCACCATTTTTCAGAAAGCAGCAAAAATTATAACTAAGCCTTGTAAATCCTTGCTGACGGCAAAACCATTCTAAAAATAGTTTTTTGACATAATGGCTGGTATGCATGCAAATTGAATATGTAATTCACAATGGCTGCATGGCCTCAAGTAAAACATCCAACTCTATATTGGGAGAGAGAGAGATGTTCTATCTTTCTTTAGTAGAATTAGTTATTGTGAATTTTAGTCTTTTTTTTTTAAATAATAAAATTGTGGCATGCACAGAAATGTATAGGTATACATATGTACCTTGAGAGGATTGTCAGATATTAGGGAATACAGACAAGGCAGTAAATTTCTTTTCATGGTTCATGGGATGTCTTAGGTTAGGAGGGGCATAACAATCTCTTGGAGAGTCACATCTGGTCTGTGGGAGTAAAGCAGAACAACCCTGATTTTTGTTTAAGATCAAAATTCATATAAAGGCTCATGTGTTGTGTCAAACTGAAAAAGAACACTGACACTATATTTTACCACACTCAATGGGAATACTTGTGGAAAAAATACAAACATACAAGAAAGTTCTTTTGGAACTGATAACATGACCCCAGCAACACTAGCAAGCTAGGCTAATAACTATTTCAAAGTATTCTAAATTCAATTAATTTAAGAGGCAAATATCATATGGGCTATCCAGGTGGTCGCCAAGGGCTCCTAGTCCCTTCGGAGCCCAGCACCGAAATTCAGCAATTTTCCAGGAAGACGGAGGCAGCATAAATTTAAATAAGGTGTTTATACAGAGGGCAGCAATATTGAGATCACAGCAATCTTTATACAGTGGCACATGATAACCTAAGAGTATTCCTTCACATTTTGGCTACAGTTGCATGAAATTAAAATACCAATATCCTAATGGGGCTGTGCCATCTCCTATAAAATAGCAATGCATAGGGGCCGATTCACAAAGGGTCGAATATCGAGGGTTAATTAACCCTCGATATTCGACTGGGAATTAAAATCCTTCGAATATCGAAGTCGAAGGATTTTAGCGCAAATAGTTCGATCGAACGATCGAAGGATTATTCCTTCCATCGAACGATAAAATCCTTCGAATCGAACGATTCGAAGGATTTTAATCCAATGATCGAAGGAATATCCTTCGATCAAAAAAACTTAGGAAAGCCTATGCGGACCTTCCCCATAGGCTACAATTGAGTTCGGTAGCTTTTAGATGGCGAACTAGGGGGTCGAAGTTTTTTCTTAAAGAGACAGTACTTCGACTATCGAATGGTCGAATGGTCGAACGATTTTTAGTTCGAATAGTTCAATTCGAAGTCGTAGTCGAAGGTCGTAGTAGCCCATTCGATGGTCGAAGTAGCCCAAAAAACACTTCGAAATTCGAAGTTTTTTTACTTCGAATCCTTCACTCGAAGTTAGTGAATCGGCCCCATAGTGTCTGCATAATAATGAGTTTAGAAAAATCTAAAATATTACTGTACAATTTTTATCAGTGTGGGCCATTTTTTCCCATAAGGCAGATAGAGAACAATGACTGATAAGACCTGAATTTTAAAATTAATTGAATCGTTCTGAACTAGGATAACCCTTGCTACTCAAAATGTATAATCAAAAGTGTTCCGTGGGTAGGTAGGCTTGTTGTGTGGCCAGGCCACCAAGAGATCACAGTTTGGTAGGAATAACAAGCTGCAACTGATTCAAGTCCATTAAGAAATTTTTGCATAACAATGCCTGATGGTCTACATGCAAAACTGAGCTAGAATAGGTTCTGTATAAATCACGTTTTATGGAAATAGCAGCTAGAACTTGTATCTGTTTATAGTTGAAACTTTTATTCACTTTGAAAATGGAAAAACTGTATTGTACATCCTGAAGTACACATTTAGCAATAGTAATTATATGTACAATTGCAAATCATATGTTTATGATAACTGCTGAATCCCCTGATATTAACAATCTATGTAACATCAAATATAAATAGCCTTATTTGTGATCACTGAGATCATTTGTGTGTCAAGATCACATAAAAATGTTCTCCTCATAGGGCTTAGTGGTGCAGTGGGAATTTAAAGACAGTTATGGTAAGAGGCCAACCATTTAAAGACGGAATATGTGTATGTAATTGGTCCCAGTGTAACCTCTATGTGAGGGATGGTTGGGTAACAGTCTTTCTTGTGAATTGAAGTGTTATAGATCAAATAAAAGCACTTGGACAATGTTGGATGTTTGTCATGCTTTGGAAGAAGTTTTTTTTAAAAAAACTTTTATTTGTTGCCAGAATTTGGTGTTTCTAATAGAGAAGCTCGTCGGCTAGTCAATAAAAATAGAATAAAAAAAATGAAAATAAATTAACCAAAATGTGTATGATGGGTGAGACAAATCCCTATTATTACCCTTCATGTTCTGGAAATAATCTACTATCACACATTGCAACAAAACCTTACTGTAACAGTAAATCTAGCCAGCCAAAGTTAAGTCTTCTATCAGCGATTTCATTGGCTCCACTTTTAAACCTGGCGAGCCATGTATAATCTCAGTGTTGGACTGGAACGCCAGGGGCCCACCCAAAAACCTTAGACCAGGGGCCCACTCTCAGTACTATTATTCTTCCTTTCCTCACTCAACCTCTGTTCTCCTAGTCTCTTTTCTTTATATACTATAATCTATTATTCAATCTATTTAGCCTCTTTTTCTCATAGAAATAGCGAATGACCATGAAATAGGCCAAATGTTTAGCAGCTTGAGGGCCCACTGACACCTGGGCCCACTGGGACTTTTCCTGGTATCCCTGTGGGCAAGTCCGACACTGTATAACCTGTTGCATAGCCTATTTCTCCAACGAGCCACCAAGAACCTGCCAAAGCTATACTCTAGAAGTCAGCTTTCATACTCTTCCTTTTAAGACTTACCACTAAAATATTGAGGTTTAATATACAGTACAGTATCCAGGCCTACTTGTGGCTCACTATGTATTTTTCCATTACTAGTTTATGGTAAGGTCTCTTATACTGCTATACTATTGTTCCCTTAATGGAAGGTTAACCTATTCCTGGTTAAAAGGGATCTTCTAAAACACAGTAGTGTCCTTTAAAGGTACTGCTTGGGCCAGCAGGTGTGTCTTATATGTTTCATAGAATTGCTATACTATATTTTATTATTCTGCTTACATATCCTTGAGCCTTTGTGCGCTGCCTTCTTTTAGATTTTACATAGTTTCTTGCTTGGAAGGTGAGCTGGAAGAGGACAGCAATTTTACAAAGACCCTGGTAACCAATTATTAATGCTATTAGTGCTATATTGCTAGCCATGCTCCTGAGCTAAGAATCTGGATTGTCCTGCCAAATGATGTGTAGAAGACCGAGCAGAGCTTTGGGTCAATCCCATCATTATTGAACAAACCTTGTGGTTACAGCACAATGTATTAAACAACATGGCCCACAATCCTTTTTCAGTAGTACAGATGACATCCAAATACCACAACTCAAAAACCCCACTAGCTGTCAGTGGGTGCAGAGGGTGGGTAGTCAGCGGAATGGGGCTCAACACACTACTGTATTTCTGTCAGGTTTGCACATAGGACCCTAGAGCAACAGATATGAGTGATTGTGCGCCATGAGAAATTATGTAACATGCCAATATAATGAAACTATAGCACAATTTTACAAGGACGAGTTTGCCTGCCCATAAAGAATTCCAGCAATAGTTTCAGCTTTCTGGAAATTGTGCGATTTAATAGAAAGTTCAAATGAGACGGTCATGTACAAGTTATTGCACAACTTTAAAGTGCACTCATTTACAGTAATTAAGCAATTTGCCCTGATTTGTTTATCTAAAGAGTTGATTTTGTAACCTAGTAGCATGTGAAGGTCAGAATGATGTGGTTGAGAAAGAAACCTTATACACTGTGACAAATACAATAACCATCAGGGCTTCTCTTTTCTGGAGGGAAAGTCTTTCTTCCTGCAAAATACTGTCAGTACAGAATACAGAATAATATTTGTACTTATCATCCCCAATGGTCCCCTTAGCGTAAACTAAATATGCAGAGATCTATAAAATGACCTGTCCCATAATGATTATAAAATAATCCCTGGGTTGCACTGAGATGAAGTGATCTGGCAAAAGTTACAACATAACAATTGAGGGACTTGAAGCTAATTTAGGGCTGTGGCTTAAACAATCCTCAATTTCAGGTGTTGGACAATGACCTTGTTAAAAAGCTTGCCGGGAAAATTCATCAATAAGTGCAGCTGGGGCAGCAAAAATAGTAACTACAATATGCTGTGTGGCCATAAACGTTACGTATTAAAACATTTGAAAAATACTTGTTTATAGGGAAACCAATACTCTGACTACACATGTAATGAGTGGTGTATACATTGTATGTACACAAAGAACTACACAAAGCAAATAATGCACCCCAGAACTATACTCACTTGCATTGATCATCTCTTTCCACTGCCCATTATAGATGCCCAGTCTCATCATACTGGCAGTGCAAATGTTGGCCTGAGCTTGTGTGCATCATAGGGTGGTGGATAACAGAGGTAAATGAGTAGTAAACAAGCCAAAAGGGGTTTAGTAGAATTGTGGGTACAGCAAACACATTCTAAGATCAGGATGCAGGAATTATTTAAACATTAAATAAACCCAAAAGGCTGGGTTTGCCTCCAATAAGGATTAATTATATCTTAGTTGAGATGAAGTACAAACTACTGTTTTATTATTACAGAGAAAAAGACAATATTTTTTTTTATAAATGTTGAATTATATGATTAACGTGGAGTCTATGAGAGATGGCTTTCCTGTCATTTGGATCCTATACCTGTGATAATCCTATACCTGTAATAATCTACTTGTCAGCACTAAATGAACTTTGTCACACTTATAAATATTTACATACAGCAATATGTTTATAAAGGGAACAAATACATGTTTTTTGCTCAAAGCCTTAATGCTTTAACCAGGAGTTCCTAACAGCATAGGATGTTACTTTAGCGACCTCTAGAGGTGCAAGTCCCAAATTACTGCTAAATGTGTCCACTGTTGCTACAATTTTTTAAAACATTTCTGAAAATATCATCCACATAAAAAACATAAAATCTGTTACACATGTGTTCTGTCAAACCCTAGCAAAAGCAAACTATGTCTGCCACCCTCACAGCCTCACCCCATAACACCCCTTATTAATTAATCAGCTGTTTAACTATGTTTCTGCTCCCTGCCTCTGCTCACTCTTTCAGCATGTAGAGATTATGCTTACACTGTCCAGTACCATATCTTTTTATTGTACTCATTTTGGTTTATTATTATGTCTGGATACAATGTTTGCAGAAATATATATATATATATATATATATATATATATATATATATATATATATATATATATATATATATATATATATATAAACAAGGGAAAGTTGTGCTCACCACTATTTTTTAAAACCATTAGGCGGGGGTGCAATGAGGGTGTGACCACAAAATACATATAGTCAACTACAAGAGGTCCTCTGCACTCAACCCATTATCAATATATTTAAGACAGCGACATTTTGTGCATACTGCTACTGAAAAATGCCTTACCCTTTAAACAACACAGGGCATGTTGTAGCTCCCACCCTTCCCAGCTATAGTCAGGTGATCCCACTGGTGTCTAATAAAAGGGCAGCCAAGTTTGGGAGTTTTACTTTGAAAGCAGCTAGTAAGTTGCAGGTAAAACTTAGTGTATAATTAAGCAATTGAATTCTTAATGAATCAGATGAAAATTAAGCGTAGGACTGGCCAGATATGGGATGACTTTGACGTAGTTGGCCAGCTTAAATATATTGCAATATATGGACAAACAATCCCTGTGTTGTTTAAAGGGTAAGGCATTTTTTAGTAGCAGTATGCACAAAATGTCGCTGTCTTAAATATATTGATAATGGGTTGAGTGCAGAGGACCTCTTGTAGTTGACTATATGTAAAAGAGAAGGTCATTTTTCTCATACTACCCCGATGGTGCTTCCATCTCTGCCGGTGCTGCTCCCAAAATGACGGCATCCAGGGTCGACTGGCCCGGAGGGCCAGACCAATCGTGGTATTTTAAAAAATAAAAAAAAGCCGGAGCGCCGCGCATGTGCACCAGCACCGTGCCGTCTGCGCATGCGCGCCGGTGTGGAATAGAAGGAAGGCAGCGCACGGCACGGTGCGGAGCAGCAAGGGGATGGGGGGCCCTGGACAGCAGTCCCGGTGGGCCCCGGGCCCCCCAGTCCACACTGACGGCACCCATGGCCGCCACATGGGTAGCGGCACCGGCGTCTCGTCACCCTTCCTGTGTGAAAATTTGAAATAAAAAGACGCCAAGGTCACAGGTTCAATGCCCGATTATTGGATTTCCTTTTGTGTTTCCTGGGTGCTTCTAAAATTACTCCTGACTGTTTCCTGAACCCTTTGACCATACCTGGACTTTGATATTGCTACTCATCTGCCTGCCTATTGATCTTTTGCCTGGAATTAACTACGTTTACTCCTGATCCCTTATTAATTACCGCAAACTTGGACTTTTACCTGAAGCTTCCTCCTTGGTCCAGCCGACCTGACAATAGATTGACTATAACACTGGACATAACAGTGAACATTGGAAGACTCCATAACTCATAAATAACTATTAACTTCTATACAATCTCACCATGAACTCCCTGTCAAAAAAAAATTGAACCATGAAACTGGTACTGGTTCTGCAGTACTTTCTCTCTCACCTTAACAGTCCCTTCTTTCTTTAAAAATATGAGTTATAGTTAACATAACTAAGATATCTACATGTCATACTGTGTACATACCTTCAAAGTGTTTAAACAAGAGAACAAAAGACAGTCTTAGCCTAAGCCCAAAGAGTCGTCCAATAAACTGTTAAACTCAGTTTCACTAAATCCCCATATAAAGTGTACTCCTACAAACTGCACCTCAGATAAAGAGAATTAAAGACCCAGAAGAAAGAAAGGAACTAATAAGGGTTCTTGTGCAAACAGCATTAGACTGGGTGGTTCGGGGCCCACTGGAGCTGCTGCCTTAGGGGTCCCAAACCCAAGCTGTGAGGTCCACCTGGAGCCACAACCCACCTCCAACCCTCTCTCCTCCAGCGACACATTGTTTCATACCTTGGTCTCTCTTTTTGCAGCCTTGCTAGGAAGAGGTCAGGGGCAGCACCCAGAGCTTCAGCGGGAATGTGTCTGGGTTGGCAGGGCCCACCAGGATTTTTCCCGATGTCCCACCAGCCCAGTCCTTCCCTGTGAACAAATAGAGTATTTTGGCCTCATTAGAAACCACCTTTTCAAAAAGTGCTATGATACATTTGGGAATGTAGAGGGTGCAATGCTTGTAAATTAATAAAAAAAGGAGGAGGGAGAGAAATACTGGAGTCAGTTACCACCTTTATGGACTGTATAATTTTACAGTGTGGAAGATAAGCTAAATCATTCATCAAAACGTTTTCATCTCCGTAGGATGCACAGCTTTGAGACACGCAGATTGTTCACCAAAGGAGCAGGTGCTTTCTCTTCCTTGGGAATGGAAGTACAAAAGTCAAGTCATTTCCAATATGTGCCTATTACATACCACAGGCCTGTGAAGTAGTGTGTCATGACAGCTGAACGCGGTGCTTTTGCATTCCACCTATCAAAACTGCTGTAAAAACCGGCATTCCACAAGGTTCTCCCCTTGGAATTCATTTGCCTCATTAACATTCCACTTCATGGAAATGTTCTTCGTTCATGCCAAGAAAACTCAGTTTTCTAGTAAATTGGGCTGAAGTGGACACACAGATGTACCTCTATGTGCATATCTGTGCAGAATGATGAGAAAGTTATGTAATAGCACAGCAACTCACAGAGGCCTACAATCCTCTTGTGGAGAGAAACTCTGCTTCTAGAACCCAACACACTGCTGAGAAGGTAAAAACTCCAGCTACATGTCTGTGACATAATCTCTATAGACCCTCACCCTGGGGAAACATAACTGCCATCCTACTCATAACCTTCCCCTCTCATAAATGTCTTCTGCCTAAGGGTTTGTACATACAAGCATTTGGACATGGGTTCCCCTGTGGTGGCTCTTTCATGCATTCCTCCTCAAGAAGTTTTCGAATCCCATGCTTTGCTATATGTCTGTACTCACAGAACCACAGAACGTAGGTGTAATGCATTCCACTTGCACTCTGTGGGTCCATGCAGCAAAGTAAGTACAGCCACGATTCGAAATAGGCTGTGTTAACTCATTGGATGCTCTCTGGTGGAACACAAATGAGAATCCATGAAGAAATGCTCATCCTCATCTGTAAGAGCCATGATCACTAGAGAAGGGTCAATGTGATTTGTCCCTTTTCTATTCTCATTTCTACACGGGAGAAATCAATGACATGCGAAATGATCTGCTACATACATACACCAGAACAAGTGATAAAAATCCCTCATCTTACCTGTATATTTAGAATATAATTATTATTTTCATTGGCTTTATGAGTATCTCTTTCATCACTGAAAACTGCTGGATAAATTTGGTTTGTAACATTCAGAAATAGATGTAATGTTCAATAGAATACAGGTATGGGATCTGTTATGTAGACATCTTTGAACCTGGGGTTTTCTATATAAGAGGTCTTTCCGTAATTTGGGTCTCCATACTAAAAAAATGTAATAATTAAATAAATCCAATACAATTATTTTGCCTCCAACAGGAATTAATTTTATATATAAAGTGTAAAAGTACAGGTATGGGGCCTGTTTTCCAGAATGCTCAGGACCTGGGGTATTCCAGATAACGGATCTTTCCCTAATTTGGATCTTCATACCTTAAGTCTACTAGAAAATCATTAAATAAACCCAATTGGCTGGTTTTGCCTCCGATAAGGATTAATTATATCTTAGTTTGGATCAAGTACAAGATACGGTTTTATTATTAGAGTGAAAAGGGAAATCAATTTTAAAAATCTGGATTATTTGATTATAATGGAGTCTAAGGGAGATGACTTTTCCGTAATTCGAAACTTTCTGTATGATGGGTTTCCAGGATCCCATACCTGTACTGTTTTAATATTACAGAAAAAAATGAAATAATATTTAATCCACTGAATTATTTGATACTGATGGAGTCTATGGGAGATGACCTCACAATTCTGAGCTTTCTGGATAACAGGTTTCCAAATAACAGATCCTATTCCTGTATATTAATAGTGGCTCAATAACATTAAAGGAAATTTGGTGTGCAGGAGATATGAAGGCTGCAGTGACCATGAGACGGGTGTAATGTTCTAGTACAATGCTAAGTTCAGACTTCAAGTGGAAAGTAATTGATGCTGAAGCTACAAAACTGTCAGATGCGGGAAGTGGAAATCTTATAAGAGTGAGTTTCGGCAACAACAAAGTGTCTCACTGTGAGCTCACTGTACTACTGGGGATTAGGAGGGGTCAGGATCCCATGGCAGCACCTGCACAGCTATGTGCTAATATCCTGCATTAATCATATTCCATCTGAGTTTTAAAAGCAAATAAATAGTTCTGCGTGTCCTCTGACCCTCGTTGCAGAGAAGCCTGCAGTTTATCTTTATGGCAAACGGCCTCACTAATCTTCTTCTCCCCAAGACAAAAAAATATGATCTTCCCTTTTGACCCCCACAGCTGAAATAGGAACTTCACTTCTTTTTTTCCTTCACTAAAAATTTACTTTTTTTCCCAGTGGCCAGACACTGAACATGAACTGAATAATTAGCATTCAAAGAGAGAGGAACACAATCAAGAAACAGATGTACTGCAATATAAAAGAAAAATATACTGGATTCATAGAAGGGACCCTCTTCCAATTTCCCCCATATATATATTTTCTCTTAAAGGGGTATTACCCTCTTTAACAGAGACTTAACTAGAGGGGAGCGGGCCCTGGCGCGGGACGTGCAACCGGGCCCCGCCCCCCCTCCGTATGGCCGGAAACAGCCACATTAGAACAGAGTGGCGTGAGCTGCCGGGGGCCCTGTGGGGGTGCGGGCCCTGGCCCAATCGCACCCCCTGCTCCCCCGGTAGTTATGCCACTGCTCTTTAAAACAAAAATACACTGCACTGTGCAAGGCTGAATTTCAGGATGATACAGTAACGCAAGAGGGCATCAATGCTTCTGGGAGCTGGGGGGGGAGCTGGGAGAGGGGATTTGGGTGGATCAAAGGCATGTCGGGGAGAGAGAGATAGTTATTACTAATTTATATTGTTGGGAAATTGCAACACCAGCCAGGTGGCAACTAGTGATGGGCGAATTTGGGGCGTTTCACCAAAAAATTTGCGAATTTCCCTCGAAATTCGAGAAACGGCGAAAAATTTGCAAAACAGTGCCGGCGTCTCATTTTTGACGCCAGCGTCCATTTTTTTTGATGCTGGCGAATTTTCACGGCGGTTTTGCAAATTTATTCGCCGGTGGCGAATCGGGGGAATAAATTCACCCATCACTAGTGGCAACCCTTTATGCCATGCTGCATACAGCAGAGGTGATGGTCTACATTGATAGTAAGTTACAGGATAATGCAATCAGTATCAGACTGGTGTGTCTGGGGCTACCATCTGAAGGGCCCACCATTTCAGATGCAATGGGTCCCCACAATTGTTGCAATCCTGGCCCTCCCCCCACCTACCAATGAAAATTTGCGATACAAACTGATTCCCCTATTCCAGGCAGGCTATAAATATGGGGTAGTGGTGCCCATGATGGCTGGGGTAAATTAGTAGCTATGGGTTACAGGACAAACGCTAAACGAGATTGGTGCCACTATAAAGGGGTACTGTCATGGGAAAAAAATTTTTTCAAAACAAATCAGTTAATAGTGCTGCTCCAGCAGAATTCTGCACTGAAATCCATTTCTCAAAAGAGCAAACAGATTTTTTTATATTCAATTTTGAAATCTGACATGGGGCTAGACATATTGTCAATTTCCCAGCTCCCCCAAGTCATGTGACTTGTGCTCTGATAAACTTCAATCACTCTTTACTGCTGTACTGCAAGTTAGAGTGATATCACCCCCTCCCTTTCCCCCCCCCAGCAGCCAAACAAAAGAACAATGGGAAGGTAACCAGATAGCAGCTCCCTAACACAAGATAACAGCTGCCTGGTAGATCTAAGAACAGCACTCAATAGTAAAAACCCATGTCCCACTGAGACACAATCAGTTACATTGAGAAGGAAAAACAGCAGCCTGCCAGAAAGCAGTTCCATCCTAAAGTGCAGGCACAAGTCACATGACCAGGGGCAGCTGGGAAATTGACAAAATGTCTAGCTCCATGTCAGATTTCAAAATTGAATATAAAAAAATCAGTTTGCTCTTTTGAGAAATGGATTTCAGTGCAGAATTCTGCTGGAGTAGCACTATTAACTGATGCGTTTTGAAAAAAACATGTTTTCCGATGACAGGATCCCTTTAACCACTTTTAAAAAAGATTTACAGTGACCTCACATTTTAACCAGGAATGTAAATTGGAATAGTTTGCTGCTGTGCATTAAAAAAAAAAAAGGCACATTATCCATTACACAGCAGTTACTATACAGAATGCTTGGGAACTACAGTTCTCTGTATAATGGACCTCAGCATGTATTTTAGATTGCTTGGGTATGCAACTGAATCGTTTTGATGAAGTGGTTCCTCCTAGATAATAGATTTAATTCTTGCTGTTTCATTTCATTTTCTCTCCAAGGGACACTGAAAGCAGAAATCACAATCCAAGAACAAACATCCTCAACGTATTCTCTATCACCAGCAGATGGTGCTATAATCCACATGTCAGTGACTTGAAACCAGCGAAATATTTCCCTGCTGCAAGTGTTATTTTATAAAATGGCATTGAGTGAGACTTGAAAATTGCTTTTTTTTTTGCTTTTTCTTTTTTCTTAAAACCTTAAATAATCGTAATTTTATTAAATTTTTTCTTGGCGGAACTGTGATGTTTATGTATGGAGGTATGACTTTTCTCTAGACTTTATATTATAAATACATTGGCCTGAATATGGCAAGTATAATGGAATGCAATCTGTGTATCAATGTGTCACGGCCACTAGAGGGCATATGTTTTTCTCTCCATAGCAACCAGTCATTAGTTAGAATTAGCACATTAAAAAAACATTATTTTTTTTTTAGTTGGTATGGGTTAAACCTGGGGCAGACTTTGCACCCATTACTGATTAACCCTTACAGTCTTTAGTTACTCTGCATTGGGACTACAAACCATCTGCGAGAGCTGGGAGTGAATACTGGTAAATTAAAGGGTTGGTTCACCTTTAAACTTCTAATATGTAATAGACTGGTCGATTCTAAGTCACTTTTCAATTGGTCTTCATTATTTATTTTCTATAGTTTTTGAATTATTTGCCTTCTTCTAATGACTCTTCCCAGCTTTTCAAAGGGGGTCACTGACCCCATCTAAAAACAAATGCACTGTAAGGCTACACATTTATTGTTATTGCAATTTTTATTACACATCTTTCTATTCAGGCCTCTCCTATTTATATTCCAGTCTCTTTCATATAAATGCATGGTTGCTAGGATAACTTGGATACAATATATGTATGTATATACAGTATAGTGCTGTGCAAATGCATAAAAGTACAATATAAAAAAAGTGCACACAGGGAGGACAAGTCACATAATAAATACAATAAATATACACAGAACACAGATCTTATATAAGGACACAGAGTTTAAATACTATGCGGTAAGAGACAGTAGGAAGGAGGTCCCTGCCCCATAGAGCTTACAATCTAAGTCAAAACTGCTAAACAACTCAAAAACCCCAAATAATAAAAAATGAAAACCAATTGCAAATTGTCTCTGAATATCACTTTCTACATCATACTAAGGGTTTTATTTATCAAAATCCAAATTTTTCTGATAATTTTATTTTAAAAAGTCAGAGCAAACTAGAATCCATGATTTAACCTATTTATTATTAAAAAAAAAACAAAATTTAACGGTACGATCTTTTCAGATTTTTTGCCCGAATCGTTCGTTTTCTGAAATAGTCAGATTTTCAGGCTAATTCCAGCGCAGACCACAGAAACTTTCAAGTAGAATAGGGACCTCTCCCATTGACTTATATACAACCTCGGCAGGTCTGAGATGGTGGAGTTTCGGATTCAGACTTTTTGCAGCCTCAGGGAATAATAAGTCTTGAAAAATTTTGGGGTTTTTTCCCACTAAAAATACGGATTTTATAGCAAAAAATATATAAGGGATCATTGTTTTGACTAGAGCGACTAGGTGAGCTTATATAGTGAGCTTATATATTATATAGCATGCAATAGATTGTCTTGTGCCTTCTTCTTTTGTCACTTTACAGCTGGCAATTTAAAATGCTATCTGGTTTTTGTAAATCACTTTATTACTTATCTTTCTATTCAGGCCCTCTCCTCCTCTAGTCTATCATTCAAACCACTGTCTGGTACCTTGGGTAAACTGGTCGCTAGCAACCTGCTGCTTAAATTCCAAAGTGGAGAGCTGTTGTACAAAAATTTAAATCATTTAAAAGCAACAAAAAAGTAAAAATGAAGGGCAACTGCAAGTTTACATCATTCGGAAAGTTAATATAAAGGTGAACTATCCCTTAAACATGCTAAAAACCGCATGCATTGTTTTGTTGCCTAATCCAATGTGTGATTAAAACTATTCCCTCTAAAATTTGGTTAAAATGCCTTGCTGAATGAAGACGTAAAGAAGAGAGGTCATTGTCTGATTAAAAAAAAACTTGAAGAAGTTACAGTAGGTGTACAGTAGTGATGGGCGATTTTCTCCTGAAAAATTAGCAGGAGAATCGTGAAATTGAAAAGTTTCACGCGAAAATCGTAAAATTCGAACGTTTTCCATAAAAATTTTGAAAAAAATTGCGAAAATGTAAAATTTTCACGATTTTTCCATGAAAACTTTCGAATTTCACGATTTTTACGCGAAAACATTAGAATTTCACGATTTTCTCCTGAAAGTTTTAAATTTCACGAATATCCCGCTGACGCTGGCTTTAAAGTCAATGGGTGTCCAATTTTGCCACCAGCGACTTTTTGGACGTGCGTCCAAAAAATTCTAACGCCGGTGGCGAAACGTGGAAATTCGCTGCAAATTCGTGCCAGTCAAATTTATTCGCCCCTCACTAGTGAGAAGCACATGAAAGCTGCTAAAGGGTTCTCATGAAACATCACAAGGAGCGTAATTACAAAACTATCTATTTATGAACCTCGGGGAGACCTCTATAATTATTTGGTATTTTTAGAGTGAGGGTTTTGATGAAGACACATAGGGGGTTATTTATCAAAGGTCAAATTTTAGAGTAATGTGAATTTTTTAAAAACCCTAATAAAGTCTATTTTATTCACAATTCTAATTGTATGTTATTTATGAAAAAAATGAACGTCTAAACCAGAATAACTCAAATTCGAATTGAAAAAAAACGTGACATTTGCCGCGACAAAAAGCCGACAATATATTTTGATGCGCGATAATTTTTTTCTCCCATTGGAGTCTATGGGGTGTCATTTTCACAGCGAAACTTCAAGGGACCTTTGCCATCAACTTCTACACAAACTCGGCAGGTTTTAGGTGGCGAATGTTCGAATTAGAATTGTTTCCAGGGTCGAGGTGTGATACCAGTGGTGTAACTAGTTGTTACTGGGCCCCATAGCAAATTCAATTTAGGGCCCCAAAATATTTATAAGTTGGCCTATTTTACCAAGATATATTAAAATTGCTAATTAATTAGGGTATCACTGGGCCCCCTACACTCCTGGGCCCCCCTGCAACTGCAGGGTCTGCTTCCTCTATAGTTACACCCCTGTGTGATACATCTCACATTCATTTTCAAATTCGAGTAGGTGCTTTTAAATTCGAATTTGTGAGTTTTGACCAAAAACATTTTGAAAATTCGAATTCAGCATTCAACCTTAGTAAATCTGCCCCATAATGTGACACAAAGCAGATAAATCAGATAATGCTTGCAGTACTGTAAATGTGACTTTATTTGCATGGATGGAGCACAAAAAAACTAAAATTAAGAAGTAAATCAGTGGGCAGCTCAATAACACACATTTGTCATGTGCAGCTACAGTCTCCCACCACATCTCTTTCAGCAACCCGAGGAAAAATATGGTAGATATGCTGACAGATAACTGAGCCAAAAGGGCTCATTCACAAAGCCCTGACAAAAAAAGTGAAAAAAAATGCCATTTTGGCACAATCAGCACCTTGGAATTATTGTACAATTTCACTGTACCTACCATAATTGAGTCTGAGTTGCCAAAACCAAAGCAACTATGCAAAGGTTTTGTCACAAATTGGGCACAATTGCATCGAATACATCTGTCGGATTTAATCTCTGGTATGTGGCTGTGGCACCCTATAATTTTGGTGCAACTGAACTGAACTAATTTGAGAGGGTGCAGAGAAGGGCAATCTTAGCTATGAGGAAAGACTGGCCAAGTTGGAGTTGTTCACGCTGGAGAAGAGGTACTTAAGGGGTGATATGATAATTATGTATAAATAAATAAGGGGATCATATAACAATCTTTCTAATGCTTTATTTACCAGTAGGTCCTTCCAGCCATTCTGATTGGAAGACAGGAGGTTCCGTTTAAATATTCGGAAGGGGTTTTTTACAGTGCGAGCTGTGAAGATGTGGAATTCTCTCCCTGAATCAGTGGTACAGGCTGATACATTAGATAGCTTTAAGAAGAAGTTGGATGGCTTTTTATCAAGTGAGGGAATACAGGGTTATGGGTAATAGCTCATAGTACAAGTTGATCCAGGGACTGGTCCGATTGCCATTTTGGAGTCAGGAAATAATTTTTTCCCTCTCTGAGGCCAATTGGACAATTTAATTAAAGTGGTTTTACCCACCTGACTGTGGGTAAATTCCAACTGCATTTGCAAATGTACACATGCTCAAAGGTGTGAGGTTTCTTTTCATTGGATAGCCAGGGACACACCCGAATTTTGGCAGATTGGTGCATGATAGAGTAGCCCCTGTTAACAGACTGCTAATAACAGCACTTGTGTTAAATCAGATTCACTGGAAGCCTTTATATATATATATATATAATAATTAACAAAGCAGAATGGTAATCACAACTTATTTTTCTTGCAATCAGTGTGTTGGTATTTCAGTTTAGAGCACCAAGCCTCTACTTCACCAAAGGTGACACTGGAGATCAGGCCAGCGATTAGAGCCACAGAGATCACGTTGTGGAACAAAGGTCTGCTCAATGCATTGTCAAGCAAAGGTCAAGGTCTGTTTGCAAATGGCTCTCCCTATATTTCAAAACAAGCCTTTAAAGGAGAAGGAAAGCTGTGGAGACATTTTATTGCCAATAGATTACCTGCAATAGTGCAAACTAGAATATATATTTACTCTGTAGAATGCTTTACCCTACCAGAGTAACACAGCTCTAGAAGGATAGCAGCTGCAGTATTAGCTTGGTGTGACATCACTTCCTGCCTGAGTCTCTCCCTACTTACTTATAGCTCTGGGCTCAGATTACAGCAGGGGGGGAGAGGAGCAAACAGAGCATGCTCATGCCCGCGGCAAGGAGGTTTAAACTGAAGGGAGGAAGTCTGATACAGAAGCCCATGTGTACACAATAGAAGGAAAGAAATGCTGTGTTTCTTTTGACAGAGGACTCAGAGCAGCATTACTTTGAGCGTTTACTGGTATATTTATATAGACTTTTCTGATAAGGCTTACTTAGTTTTAACCTTTCCATCTCCTTTAAACGGGTGATTTGATTATACTGGAATGGATGCAACTGTATTTTAATTCTCAGTGTTATCAGCTAAAGGAATATTTCATCTGGAACACAACTTTTATTGAATTTGAGCCATAAAGGAAAAATCACCACAAACAGATTTTTTTTAAAGCTTTCATTGCATACTGTTTCAGAGGAGCCTAAACCCAAAAGGACATGCAATTGTATTTCTTAAAAGAGTATGTGTTCAGGGTCGGACTGGGCCGGCGGGACACCGGGAAAAAAAACAGATGGGCCCCAGGCTCTTGGGGGCCCCGCCAACCCAGATCCGCACACTGCCTTCTTTTTCCTTTTTTGCACCACAGTGGACTTGTATGCCCATGTGCACTCGCTTGAGAATGTGCGCTTGCTCATACACACATACACGCATGTGCGCTCACTCATACACGCATATGAGCTGGCTGGGCAGTGCAGCAGGGGGTGGCGGAGGGGGGCCCTGCGGCAGGAGCCCCGATGGGCCCCGGGCTCCCCAGTCTGACCCTGTATATGCTTAGAATTTCTTCAAACATTGTCTGTATATCCTCTTGTGCTGGCTCTCGCCCTCATCCATGCGAATAGAACAAACTGTTTATAGAAGGCTATATTTAGAAGCATTAAAATAATCCAGCAGTTGGAAATGTCAGGATGTATCACTCCATAAGCACCTTACAGACACAAATATGCAGCACACTGCTGGGTCTCACACTGTACACACCACAGGCAGCAAGTTAAAGTTATCTTTATCAGCAATCCCATTAACAGCACAATGTGCATGTCCATTTATCAGCAGGAATAAGCTTGCTACTGCCAGATACATAATTTATTGTCTAGCCCATATACATAAATACTGAAGTTTCAGAGTTTTGATCACTGTGCTAAAAGCTGATATGGGACTGGATGATAAAGGGGTTTGTTATTAAAAAATTCTGAGCAATTATGAATTATTATTATTATTATTATTAATGCCCGTTGGGTGTTGTTTCAGCCTGGAGGTAAAAGAGTTATATGACAATTTAGATATACAGGTTTCAGATTCCTTATGGGGAATTCCAATTATCTAGAAAGCTCCAAATTATGGGAAGGCCATCTTTTCCACAGACTATATTATAAATAAATAATTAAAACATTTTTAAAAATCCTTTTTCACTTGATGGTAACTAAGCTGCTTGAATCCATATTGGTGGCAAAACAATCCTATTGGGTTTATCTTAGCTAAAAGTAAACTTTTAGTATGTTATAAAATGTCCTGTTTTCAGCTGTCTTTCAATTGGTCTTCATTGTTTACTTGTTACAGTTTTTGAATGATTTTCTTTCTCTTCTGTTTTTTTGAGTTTTTAAATGGGGATCACTGACCCCAGCACTCCAAAAACTATTGCTCTGCAATGCATAATGCGGGGGACCTGCGAGTGGCCCTGCATGATGTGTTGGTAATTTGCTTATCAAAACCTTATTTATTAAGCAAGGTTTTTCAGAAAAACTGAGTCGTTTATTAGTCAGAAAAAAATCTTGTAAAGCTCGTCACAATAACACACTTGAAGGTGTAGCATGAAGAGCGTCAAATATCACACCTATCTGTTCAAACGTATATACCTGTAAGCTTATAGTATGTTGAGAGGCAACGTTGCTCTACATTAGTAGCTATACCCCAATATTTGCTTCGGATGAGACCTTTATTCTCAGGGAGTAAGCCCTTGCAACGGTGTGGAGGCAGGGTGTAATATAACTGTAACAGTCAATAAGTGTGGTTCTTGAACACTTAACCATAGAACAGATTTATTGAAGTACAAGATAATCCACATAGGATTTCAAACAGAGATAAGCAGGAACATAGAACAACAGTGGATAGGTATATACTCACAGTACCATTGGCCAGTATAAGTTCCCATAGGAACGATAGGATAAACATCGTCTATGAAGGTACACCTAGGGGCAGATTTATCAAGGGTCGAATATTGAAGTGATAAATACTTCGAAATTCAAACATTGAATGGCTTTACTTCGACTTCGAATATCGAAGTCGAAGTTTTTTTCACCGAATTAGACTTAGCCCTTACCAAGCCCATTACTTAGCCCATTACTTTAGCCCTTACCAAGCAGGCAGGAAGGGAATGGGTAGTGGAACATAGGTGCTTTGGCCCTAGTAAAGTGGATAGCTATACTCACTAATAGATCACTCTAGGAGTGATAGATAGGTTATTTAGCTGAGTAGCGCAAGGCTCAGACGAGGGGAGTCAGAGGGATTAAGATCCCGGATACTAGTAGGGATTAAGTGTACAGACGCCAGGGATCTAGTAGGTCTCCTGGGTTCCACTTAGGGAAAAGGCTGAAAGCTGGGGTACCTTCAAAATTGCTGCTTACCTACTGCACTGCTGTAACTGTTCCCTGGCCTGCAGGGATCAAGTGTTCTCTGGTACTGTGAGTATAATGCTATCATTTGTACTATTTGTTCTCTATATGCTCCTTTGTGGATTGACCTTGTAAATAAATAAGTTCCTTGGTTAAGCATAAAGAACCTCTGGCGTCCAATTCTTGTGCATTGGCACACTGTTACAGTGGCACTACACCCTGCCTTGCGAGGGCTTACTCCCTGATAGAAAAGGTCTCATCCGTGGCACAAATATATGAAAGTAAGCTTATAATAGAGACGGTGCCACTCAATTTATTATATCGCTACACTTCATTAACATATTAACATCTGACCAAAAAATCCACAGTATAACTGAGCAAGTTCTCATTTGGCTATTACTTTATCACTGTTTAACACATTTCAAGAGATAATTGTGTTATTAATTAAAAAAGGTATCATGAAATGGCATATCAGATGCAGGTGCAGTTCAGTGCTCCCACCTCAGCTATAATCTTATATTGGCAAGATTGGTACAGCAAGGAGGCTACTAGTCTTCCATAGCACCATGCAGGAGAATGTGCTAAAAAGTCGCACCGCATTAAAAGTGTCCATATATTAAAAAGATCTGCTTGTTTGGTGAGGTTGTCAAACAAACAGAAAATGCAGGTTGTAGGGACATTTCAGCCAGATATCGCCTTGGGGAAGCGTAATATGCGAGCCAATAAGCAGTCCAAATCAGAAGTTTTTGGCCACCTTAGCGGTATAATGAGAAGCAGTAAGGTGGGTTACCCGCTTATATCTCTACAGGGTGTTAACATATATAATTAACAAAACGCATAATATTTATAAATGTCATGCTATACCCTTTAACTGCAGAAAAAAAGGAAAGACCATCTAACTGCATAGGATACTGATGTACTAACTCAATTATTGGTATGGAAACTAAAATTTATCATTGATTATTTTGCAATTAAAAGAAAATGCAGGAATAAGTATGATTAAACATTAGAAATTAAAATCTTCCAATTTAAGTAAATGAAGGCAGATGGGTGAACTTTATACGTTTTATACCTTTTTATTTGCACAACAAAAAACATTGGTTGCATGCCAATACGTGGTGATAAGCCAAACTTTTTTAAGTAGGTCAAGATCGTTAGCAAAAGATTTTGATAGTATATTCAGTGTTAAAGAGGAAAAAAAAGGGATGTTGTCAAGGAAAGGTGTTAATCCATAAAAAAACAATTTGGCATTAGGCTTTCTTAACTGATAGATTCAGCTTAACACCAACAGGAAATCTGCCAGTGTCATTTGCTTTTGATTCCATTGAATCTTTAAGGATGCTCAATACTCATACTGGCAAGAATGTCTCCTGGATCTTTTTACCTGTCTCGTGTGTTGTACTGTGCAGCAATACTGTGTTTCCCACCTGATGTTAAATAATCTGTGCAAAAAATAATTATTCTGCAAAGTCCCAAATGAAAACATTCACACTTCTGTGCAGACGAGCTGTGATTTTACGTGGGAAGAACTATGGCAACTTTTTTTTTTTGTATAAAAAAATTATACATTTTCACTTCCTTTAATAAAAATAAGACGTACGGTTTAGCTCAGAAACCAACCTCATTTTCATTTCATGAAAAAATGGTTCAGTGATCCATTAAATATATCAGCTTTGTGAAATTATTTGCTACTCTATAATACTTCTCTATAATACTTGTTAAACAAACAGTTATGTTACAATGATAAGTTGCAATAGTTGTTATACTCACTAATTTTATGTTTAAGAAACTGAGGCCTTAATTTTTCAACCCTAGTGATGTTTCGTATTATTGGAGTGATGGGGGTATGTAATGACTGATACGATTCCATTCCAATGTAAATTCTTCATTCATTTGCTACATGCAATCATTCTACATCAGTGGTCCCCAACCAGTAGCTCGCGAGCAACATGTTGCTCACCGACCCCTTGGATGTTGCTCCCAGTGGCCTCAAAGCAGGTGCTTATTTTTGAATTCCCAACTTCAAGGCAAGTTTTGGTTGCATAGAAACCAGGTGTTCTGCCAAATAGAGCCTCCTGTAGGCTACCAGTCCATGAAGGGACTACCAAACAGCCAACAACAACCCTTAATTGACATCCCCATGGAATTTTTCATGCTTGTGTTGCTCTCCAACTCTTTTTTACATTCAAATGTGGCTCACGAGTAAAAAAAGGTTGGGGACCCCTGTTCTACATCCTACTTCTATTTCTACCTTTCTAAACTTCCATATCTCTTTCACACAAATGCTCTTCTTTGATTCAGTATGGGGGTGATTCAGGGCTTTGTGCTTGACCCTCTGTTGTTCTCTCTGTAGACAGAACTCACCCCAGAACTCATTTGTTTGGCTTTGAATTTCACTTGTATGCAGACAATCTACAGATATATTTAGGCACACCACCATTACCCATTGATATTTAGAACGAGATCTGTAGGTGTATTCAACTATCTCTGCCTGCACAAATCACTGGCATCTAAAACTTACCTTAATCAAGATGGAGTCTTTCCACCAAATGCTTCTTAACCCTATTGACCCAGCACAATATCTGAAAGTAATTTTCTAATAATTCCTATACCTCTCCAATTACAATACCACTGCCAAATGTTCCTTCATAATAATAGTAAGATCCATGCTCTACTCTGCCTTTACTACTACAAGCTACTGTTAAGCAGTCTCCCACCTCTCCCCAAATCTTCAACTCCATATATGTAAACTTGGTATATGTAGATCCGAATGCCATGTACAACTGCAACTGGGATGGCGAACACTACAATTGTATTAGCTCTCTCTTGTCTGTGTAAAGTCAACATACCCAAAGGTAATAAGGACATTCACCACCTAATACATTTTAAACATGTCCAGACAATTTGCAACATTCTGCTTGTTTACATTGATAGGTCAAACCTGCATCATTGATCCACAACTTACACTCTATTTGAATAAATTGATTTGAATACCATGTTTATAAATCATCGATTTTCTGCATTTGTGATTTGGAGAAACATATAGCTGTTGATAAGTTTGTGTATGCGCTCCACACATACACTAGCCACATGTTTCCAGAAATACAATGGCAGTCTTTAGCTTTCTATGTACAATTTCCATTTGTAAATATTTTGAGATAACACATTTACAATTGGCTACATGTCATCGCTGATTTTCATGATATTGCATTAGTTGTGGTTCAGCAATTAAAGATTTTATCAAACCATATAGATTTAGACTAAAATATTATGGTAGTTCCTGGAGACCACAGGATGTTGATACACATGACACTAAACTGGGTAGAGTTGCTAATATAGATTATGACTTACAGCATCTCAGTGTACATGACTTTTACATGGTAGTTCCTGGAGACTACAACATGCTAATACAACTGAATAGGGCAGAACTGCTAATATAGTTTATAAACCAAAGCATACAGTATACAGGGGTGCGCTGCCAATGAGGCGAGTGGAGAAACAAAGGCAAAAAGCTGCTCCTGGTACCTTTAAGAGCTGAATTTACTATTGTGAGATCGCAATTGCGCTCTTCGCAATAGTGTTCCTGCCGGCGAGGGGGGGCTGCATTGAAGGAACCGTCTCAGGCGGCGCATTAATTAGAATCTGCGCTGACAGTACATTTGAGATTACAAGTAGGGGTCTCATAACCAAAGTGATACGATGATGACTTCACGTAGGTGGATGCAAGCTGATGGTTACATTTTGATAGGTGGACATAGTCAGACCATGTGCATTCACTATGCTTTCCTTACACTCATATATATCTGGTGGCATTTAAGGCAAAAAAAACTTACAGATATCAGTGCAGATGCTAAGGAGCACTGGTCACTTGTTCTAACTCGCCAAGTAGAAGAAGCTACAGACTATATGCATTCAGTGTAAATTAATACACCCCCCAAAAAAAGAAATACGATAAACAAGGGTCCATCAGTTTATACTATGTCATATAAGGCAGACATTGAGTTAATTAGATAAATAAGTGGAAAAAATTGTGTTTGTGAACATCAGGCTACAAGGGAAGAATGCAATTTGTATCATTGGATCCGCTTACCTTTGTTGCACTGCAAATTCTTCTGCTTGAGAAACAATGCAAATACAAAGTGTAACTGCACATGTAACTACTTTTATTTGAAATACTGGAGAAAGCATAAACCTTAAACAGAGGAAGGAGTTCTGTCTTCCCCTTTCATTGTCTTACAAAAGATGATCAGTAAGGGGTTTCTGGAAAGAAAAAACACAGCTATTTTTAATGGCTGACCTTTCTTTGGGTGGTTACTACAATCAGATAAGATGGGAAGTTTTTCAGCATTTAGTTACAGAACGTATAAGAGCAGGGTTGCCATCAGAAATCACGGGGCCCCGCACAAAAAAATTTCAGCCCCCCCCACAAATGGTTAAAACCCAAAACACACATTGGTGGCCAGGGGCTCTAATGGTCCCAGCTTCTCCATTAAAAAAGAAACCTATTTTCAATATACATGTCACTAAAAAAACAAAACAAAAAGCGATCACTTGCCTGTAATACTCCACTCACTTTGAATACTGACATTCAGAACTCAGAGCAGTGCTGATCGTTTCACTGTAGTCCAGCCAGGGGCCATATAAAGATTTGTGCAATTGGTAATCAGAGCCAGAATGAATGGGGATTTGCATTTCATTTTAACAAATGTGTACTGGAAATACTTTTTTTTTTTTAAATGGAGAACCGGAGACTGTGCTGTGACTCCCACATTGCTCATCTCTTAAGGGGACCTGCGGCGTTGCAGTGACTTGGGTTAGCTGGGCCCCCCTGCAGACTTGGTGGGGAGGGAGGCAGCTAGGGTGACTGCATCTTCTTTTGTAGGCCCACCAGTCAACCTGATGTCAAGGGCTAACAGCTTCATTATTACTAAATTTTACCAACATGTGGCAGTATACACAAGTATTGAAGTACTGTATATATAGATATATATATATATATATATATATATATATATATATATATATACCAGACAGGTACTGGTACACAAGTACAACCACGGCCACACAATTCTGCAGCTGGAGGACAGCAGGGGTAATTGTTTCTGTAACCCCTTTCTGCTTTGCTCTCATACTCTCTAGACCACACCATGCTATTACCTCACTCTTTCCTCTTTTGTTTTCTACTTTTCCTACTTATTCAATCTCTCCTCTACTTGTTCCCCCCTTACATTCTATCTTCTGATTTCTTGTTTTGTACTTTTTCAATTCCTCTTTTCATCCCTGATTCCTCGTTCTTTTTAAACTTTGAATTTTCTTCTGATTTTATTAGGCTTCCCCTCCTGCTACTTCTCTAACCCTTGCCTTTTCTACTGTGCTCCTCATCATTTTTCTTTTTTTCCCTTTTGTCTCTACATTTCATTGTACTGTGCTTATACATTTTTGCTTTTTTTTTTCTAAAAGAAAAACTTTTGGTGTTTTGCATCTCCTCAAAAAAAAAACAATTGAAAATAAACTCCCTTTCCATCAGAGCACAATTGTAGGAGGTGTGCAGTGCAATTTAGCACACTTCCCTTGTGGCTTACTTGCAGGCTTGCTCCAGGCACGCTGCATGTTTTGTTCCTGTTCTTCCTGAAGACCCAACTTAGCTGTGATGTGATTGGACAAGGGGGCGGCCTCTACTTGCATTATCCAATGGCCGAAGGTCTTGATTGTGCAGGATAGAGGAGCGTAAAGAAAAACGGCAGGCAGTGCAGTCTGATGCGTGGAGGGGGCCCAGCTATTTAAAGGAAGTGCAGAACAGTCGGGCCCCCCTCCAGACCCAAAACCCACCGGGCCCGGGACAACTGTCCCCCCTGATGGCGGCCCTGTATAAGAGTATGGATGTCTAGACTAGCATTTTGATAAAGAGTTGCATTTGGCTAGTTTAATTTTATGCAACTCACCCCTCACATGAGTACAGTCTCTTTTAGAGTTCTAACCATTAATATGTTTACAATTTGGAAATAGTGGGGATGAGAGGTCAGGAAAGGGAAAGTGCAAAGGAATAAGGGTATGTATAGGAGAATAGGGATGTCACGGACTGTTCGCCCGCGAACTAATTCGCGCGAACATCGACCGTTCGCGTCCGCCGAATGTTCGCGACGTTCGCCAAATTTGGGTTCGCCTTAGCTGGCGCTTATTTTTGCCCTCTCACCCCAGAACAGCAGATACATGGCAGCCAATCAGGAAGCTCTCCCTCCTGGACCACCCCCACACCCCCTGGACCACTCCCCTTCCATATATAAACTGAAGCCCTGCAGCGTTTTTTCATTCTGCCTGTGTGTGCTTGGAAGAGCTAGTGTAGGGAGAGAGCTGTTTAGTGATTTGAGGGACAGTTGATAGTAACTTTGCTGGCTAGTAATCTACTTGATACTGCTCTGTATTGTAGGGACAGAACTCTGCAGGGATTTGAGGGACATTTTAGGTTAGGTAGCTTTGCTGGCTAGTAATCTACCTTCTACTGCAGTGCTCTGTATGTAGCTGCTGTGGGCAGCTGTCCTGCTGCTGATCTCTCATCTGCTGACTGCTGCCTGTAACCCAATAGTCCTTGTAAGGACTGCTTTTATTTTCTTTTTTGTTTTTTTTTTACTTTGCTACTGTAAGAGCCCAGTGCTATTAGTCTAGCTGTGTTGGGGAGTGGGACTGGTGTGCTGCTCCTCCTAGTAGTTCACCACTACCAGCACCAACCAGAGTCAAAATTGTTACAAAGTATCTTATTTGCACCTGTTAGCTGTTCTGAGCTCTCTGCCAAAAGCTAATTAAGTTAGAAACTGTTTTTTTTCTGGCTGTTCAGTTCAGAGAAAAGAGGGACTGGTGTGCTGCTCCTCCTAGTAGTTCACCACTACCAGCACCAACCAGAGTCAAAATTGTTACAAAGTATCTTATTTGCACCTGTTAGCTGTTCTGAGCTCTCTGCCAAAAGCTAATTAAGTTAGAAACTGTTTTTTTTCTGGCTGTTCGGTTCAGAGAAAAGAGGGACTTTCCAGTACAAAAGAGGGACAGGGGGTTGAGTGGTCAAAAGAGGGACAGTTGGGAGGTATGCATGTGCCACCTAGCTGTGTGAGCTTTTTCACATTCTGTCTAAATAACAATAATAATTCCGTGTCCGTAAACATCACCTGAGTGATGTTTTTACAGCAGCAATAATATATTCCGTACCCACTACTGTATACGTTGCCCTTGCAGGCATTGTTTGCCCAGTCTTTAACCAAGTGCCACCTAGCTGTGTGAGCTTTTTCACATTCCGTGTCCAGAAACATCACCTGAGTGACGTAGTGTGATTTCTGCCCTTTACAGCACAAAACGCAGTGCTGTGTCAACAATGTATTTTTCAGATACATTTTTGCCCTTGATCCCCCTCTGGCATGCCACTGTCCAGGTCGTTGCACCCTTTAAACAACTTTAAAATCATTTTTCTGGCCAGAAATGTCTTTTCTAGCTTTTAAAATTCGCCTTCCCATTGAAGTCTATGGGGTTCGCGACGTTCGCGAACCGTTCGCATTTTTGACGCAAGTTCGCGAATATGTTCGCGAACATTTTTTCCGCCGTTTGCTACATCCCTATAGGAGAATACCAAAAGGGTATTAAAGACACAAGGGGTAATTTATGATTGAGAGGTGGGACAAAAGTGCAAGCTCCTCCAACTCCAATTTTTATACTGCTCCTCCCTGCACAAAACCTGGTGAAGTTATAAAGCTTGCAGCTATTATAGGAATAATAATTACAGGAATATAGGGGCAAGAACCAGGAACTATAGGCAAAGAAAATAAGATGTAGTGAATCAAGGCCTATAAAAGTCAAGGTAATATCCAGGCCTTGGTTTTTTAAAAAACAAAGAACAGTAAGGTCTCTGACATTGAGTTACACCTGATGGGCAATGCATAGCAGCCTATTCCAGTTACACATTAGTAGTTTTTAGGGTGTGTTTGTGTTTTGGCCATAACACAAATTCTCAGAGCTAAGGCCAATTTCAGGTAATTTCCAAAGGATATATATATATATATATATATATATATATATATATATATATATATATATATATATATATATATACAGGGCCGCCATCAGAAATCGCAGGGCCCCATACGAAAAGCCCCGCCTACAGGTCCACCCCCCACCACACACTAAAAAAAACATTGGTGGCTATGGTTCCCACATGTTAATAAAAAAAAAACATATATTGGTGGTCAGGGCCCCCCCATTGAAATAAACATTTGTGGACAGGGCCCCCCATTAAAAATTATTGGTGGCTAGGACCCCACATGGGAAAAAAAATTGGTGGCCATGCCACCCCCCCCCCACATTATAAGAAAATTGGTGGCCAGGGCCCCCCTTAAACGTCCATTTAAAAAAAACTTGCCCCACCACACAACAGGGACCACAAAGGGTTACCTTTAGGGGGGCCCTGCCATGTTACACTTACTTCATTAGTGTGGCCCACCTGCTGTCAGTGAGCTGCCAACTACAAAAGGGAGGAGGGGAGCACAGGTGGCTGCATCTTCTTCCAATGACAGCATTTTCTTCCCTTATTGGTCACAGAATTTCAAGTCCTGTTAAAGCTGCATGGAGCTTGGATGAGCTGGAGGTTCAAACCTCAGCTATCCATTCCCTGAGCAGCTCAACTTAAACTCAGTGACCAAAAAGGGAAAGGAATGGACAGAAGATCCCTCCCCTTGTGCTCCCGCCCTGCCTTCCCGAAGTCAGCAGCTCTCAGAAAGCAGGGGGCCCGGCTAATCAAGAAAGTGCGGTGTGGCCGGGCCCCCCCCTTACCCTCGGCCCCCTACAACTCTCCCCTCTGTCCCCCCCCGATGGCTGCCATATATATATATATATATATATATATATATATATATATATATATATATATATATACAGTTTCAGAGAGGTGGCAAAAAAAGTGTGACAACTCTGATGTGTTTTCCGTATAGAGAAGCAGGTTACATGCAGCATGCCTCTGTAGCACAGTGGTTAAAGGGGACCTGTCAACCTAAGAAATAATTCCAAATTCTCTTCTATCATGTTTGTTTGTGTAAAATAAACTTTACTTACACTATATTTATTATTTAAATTTTGTTTCCTTTAGTCTTGGAATTACACAATCACGGCACACAGGCAGAAGCCATTTTGTGAACACAGTTATTAAGACAAATTGTATCACCCCAAAATCTTGTGTATGCACCAGAATGGGGGGCCTAATGCCCATGCGTAGTGCACTGCACAATTATAGAGCCTGAAGAAGGAAGGGGGAATGTGAGGAGAGCAGTGTAGGAATTACTGAATGGAAAGTGAAAGTAATTGCCTCAGGCATAGAGGCAGGGCAGATAATATTTGATTGACAGCTCAGATATTGAAACACCTTTATAGCATGGATGGATGTTGTAATGAAAAAAAGAATGTGTTCCATTTTTAATTTGCAAAGTACTTTCTTTATGCAGCTTTTTATGTATAGATGACAGGTCTACTTTAAATTCAGCGAACATGGCTCTGGGTTTAAGTCCTATGATAAGATATATATCATAGCCCAGGTAATAATAAACATACATTTGTGACATTATAGTATTGCAGCTACTGACACATAAAGCGCAATATATCAGCCACTAAAAATAATGCAACTTCAGCTGTTACGCACTCAATCAGAGATGTAAAACCTCACTGCAAGATGTCCATGCTTTATGTTTCTATACATGCTGCATCAAAATGCTATAATTCAAATACTGGGAAGTAAATCCTACATCCTTGCAGAGAACAATGAGATAATCTAATGGGGGAGGTAACTTTTATACTTCACACATTTTAAAAACCTCTTGGGGATCTTAAAAGAAGAGGCACTAAAATGACTCATTCCCGCAAGCTTTAATATTGCACACTTGTTCTAACTATGCTCTCTCATGCAGTGCAATGCCTCTCTGAATAAAAAGCCATTTTTCTTCCTAAAAATATAGTACAGTTTCTGTTATACCAGCTAATGTTGCCCAGTGCTACAATGTATGGGTCTAAGAGAAAATATAACCCTATAGTTAAACACTAGACTAATATAAATATATTTAGCAAATACCAGTCAATGGGGGCAGATTCACTAAAGGGGAGAAGTGGCCGGCGCTAGCGAAAATTTGCCAGAAATCCTATCCGCAGGGACTTCACCAATTTACTAAAAGGCGTAGAGAACAGTTCGCTAGCGAAAGAGACAAAATGGCACGGAGCGTGGCGAAGCAGTCGCTGGTGAAAATTCACCTTTCAGTGAATATTGCCCATTGTGTCTTAAAAACATCATCAATCTGTTAAACATCTTTTGCAGATGCAAACAAGAGCATTCTAATGCTATTACACTAGCCCAGTGGTCCCCAACCAGTAGCTCGCGAGCAACATGTTGCTCTCCAACCCCTTGGATGTTGCTCTCAGGGTCCTTAAACCAGGTGCTTATTTTTTAATTCCAAGCTTGAAAGCCAGTTTTGGTTGCATAAAAACTAAGTATAGTGCCAAGTAGAGCCTCCTGTAGGCTACAAGTCCACATCGGAGCTACCAAATAGCCAATCACAGCCCTTATTTTGCACCCCAAGGGACTTTTTTATGCTTGTGTTGCTCCCCAACTCTTTTTACATTTGAATGTGGCTCACAGGTAAAAAAGGTTGGGGACCCCTGCACTAGCCTATCAAGCCCCAGATTTTGCTGAAATAGTCCTCTATGGCAGAGACACATGACACAATTTAGGAAGGGACAATTCAGGGGATTCCAAAAAGTAATCAGTCTATGGCACAAAGATTTTTCTTTATAGAGACACTGCTGAAAGAAGCAAATTATAGTGTAAACACTCATGTCAAAGGAACTTTCATGTGGTTTTATTGCCAATTTCCTCTCTGATAACCAATTTCCCCTCTAATTGTGATTTAATCTTGTAATATATATATGATTAATAACAGTGTATTAATGACTTTAGAACAGGATATTATAGAGCAGTACAAATTAGATGTATCACTGCACCATGCTTTTTTCCAGCAAACAAACACTTTTCTCCTGAGGACACAACACAACAAGAAGGCTGTGGGTCCTGTGTGCAAAATTAATTGGACCCCACTGCCCTGAGAGACTGCCCGGTCCCAGTCTCCATCTATTAATAAAAGTAACAATGTTTGTACCATCCAGGTCTATTAAAGGATTTGTTCGCCTTCTAAACACTTTTTTTTTCAGTTCTGCTGTCTTCAGATTGTTCCCCATAAAAAAAGGCTTTTTTCTGTTGCTTTCCATTTTTATTTTCAAACATTTTTCCAAAGTTTAAATTTAAAGTTCCTGTTTCTGGTGTTTCAGTCTGGCAGCTCAATAATCAAGGTGCAGATTCTGAACTGTTACAATTTGCTACATTAGTTGATACATTTCTCAGCAGCATATGTGGGAAATTAGCAACTACTGTATCAATTCTAACAGCTGCCTTTTAATGAAACCCAGAGATGCTGCTCAGCAGGGACAAAAATGGAAAGATAAGAAATATATCAACTCATGTATCAGTTTATAATATTGGCGACCCCTCCCCACCACCCAGGGCCACCATTAGAAATCACAGGGCCATGTACAACAAATTTTTTGGGGCCCCCTGGGCCCTGCCCCCACCCCAGCCAGATCCCAGCCACTCCACACAACAGTTAAAAGAGCACACAGACATCAGTGCTAAAAAAGGTAACCCCCCCCCACACACACACACAAGTTATAAAAAAGCTAGTGATCAGGGCCCCAATATAAGTTAAAAAACACAGTGGTGCCAGGGCCCTCCTTAAAAGTTTTTTAAAAAAATTGGTGGTCAGGGCCCCCCTACAAGTTAAAAAAAAATTGGTGACCAGGGCCCCCCTAACAAGTTAAAAAAAATTGGGGCTCCAAAGAATATTTTTTAAAAAAAACATTGGTGGCAGGAGCCTATAGCTTATAAAAATAATACATTGGTGGCCATGGGATTAAAAAAAATAAAAGAACACAATTGGTTATAATTCAGTAGAATTGAACTCATGGCTTCTGGACTTCAACTTCGCCTCCTTTCGTGACTTTGGGTCTTTTCGCTGCTTCAGGACTTCAACTTCGGTCTTTTCATGGATTCTAGAGTTTGACTTCGGCTATTTTCGTGTCCGGGTCTTTTTGTGCTTCGGGAGTTCGGCTTCGTCTGTTTTCGTGGCTTTGAGTCTTTTCGTCGCTTCAGGACTTAAACTTTGTCTTTTTTTGTGACTTTGGGTCTTTTCGCCACTTCTGGACTTCAATTTGGGCTGTTTTCGTGACTTCTGGTTTTATCACGGATTCTGGAGTTTGGCTTCGGCTATTTTCGTGTCTTCGGGTCTTTTCGCGCTTCAGGAGTTTGGCTTCGGCTGATTTAGTGGCTTCAGGTCTTTTCGCCCATTCGGGACTTCGTCTGTTCGGCATTTCGGCTGTTCGGGACTTCAGAAATGGCCGTATGGCTTCAGCGCTGTCAAGGGGGACCCGGCTCTTTCGAGTGCAGCACTGCTGGGCCCCCCTTCAGGCCAGGGCCCGGGACACTTGTACCCCCTGTCCCTCCTGATGGCGGCCCTGCCCCCCCTCCCAGATCTGCATCAGAAAGACAGAAGAAGTAGTTATGTGGGGGCCAGCCCGAAGCCCATGGGACTTTTTATACACTGGCACAGGCACCACCCTGCCCCTTTCATGAAGTTACAGAGGGGCAGGAGAGGGTATATAAAGAGAGGAGCATGTCGGATTAGGGTCGGGTGCAGGTGGAAGAGCAACAGGTTAGGGTTGGGTGCGGGTCGAGTTTTTCTCAACACGTGCATCACCAATGAGAAGGTGAAAACTGAAATAGGCAATAGAAAGTAATTGAAAAAAGTCTTTATTTCTGGTGAACTGTCTAAAAACAATTGAACTGAAAAAAGTGTTGGGAAGATGATCAACCCATTTAACACAGACAAATTGAATCAGTAATTATCATTTACTGATGAATGTATGAAAGAAAAAAGTCAAATTAGCTTCTATGGGTTCTAGACCCTGTGCAACATTTGCATCTTTTATTACATCACTCCAGTTGTGTGTTCACATTCAGATACCCATAAAACAGATACATGCCTATATTTACACATCACACAGATATACAAACAACCAATTACTATGCACACATTAGAGGCTCTTTATCACTCTATTTCTGGCAGGTGTGACATTAATCACTTTATTTTCATGTGTATCGTTACACAATGATAAACACACAAACAGTGGTTGAATGCTCTGTGTGTTGTACCAGATTTTCATCCAGTGTGAGTTGCAGAGTGCAGCCAAACTCTAATAAGAGCTCTAATAAAGAGCTGTCATCCAGCATTCATGTCATAGGGGAAAGGGAGAACCCTGCAGTGAGCACAGCTGTAAATAGTATTTGTTCTCCTGCTCCTGTTATTCCTAAATACCTAATACATTTAGGGGCATATTTATCAAGGGTCGAATTCGAATTGAAAAAAAATTGAATTCAAAAAGACCAACCGAAATAAAGTTGAAGCTTTTGTTTTGGTCAAATCGGTCCATTTTCGATCAAATAGGTCCGTATTCGGCCAAATTCAAAGCTAATAAGGCATTCGATCTAATGTGATTCAAAGTTTTTCCCCAAAAAAACATTGACTCCAAATAAGTTCTAGGAGGTCCCCCATTGGCTAAAACAGCAATTTGTCGGGTTTTAGATGGCGAATGGTCGAAGTAGAATGTTTAAAGAGACAGTACATGATAAATTTTGATATTTGAATTTTCTCGTTTTTTTTGCACCAAAAATAGCTTGAAATTCGAATTTTTTCATTTGAAAATTCACTTCGACCTTTGATAAATCTCAAAAAGCATATTGTTTTGCCACCAATATGGATTTTAGCAATTTAGTTACTATAAGGTAACACAAGGTACTCTTTTATTATTACAGAGAAAAATGGATTATTAAAAAATAAGAATTATTATCTTAAAATAAACTCCATGGGACATGGTCTTCCTGTATTTTGGAACTTTCTGAATGACATGTTTCCTGATTTTTTTGGTACCTGTATTAAATTCTCTGAGCAGCAAAACCACTCTAAACAGACAATTTCATGTTGTTTTTCTTGTTATGCTGCATCTCTACTTTAACCCCTTTAACTGTAGGAGTTTTGAAAATTACGTTACTAAGCAATTTCCCCACATCTCCCTAACACTGACAAACCCTTTAGTAGTGTCAAAAATAATTTTTGTAATTAAAATTAATTAATTAAAAATATCATTCAATTAAACAGAGAATGAGCAAAGGGTTTTATATATTAAACCTATAAAAAAAAACACTTTAAAAAGATTCCAATTATGCAATGTAAATTGGCATTTTATTTTTACATTCCCAAAATACATACACAACTTATTTTTTGCCTTAAGATATAGAATGAATTTTTAATCAGAGTTTCCAATGAAGATCTAATTATTCTTAATTTAAAAAAATAATCTGTGAAAGAAAAATGAATGAATAAAACATGACATTTGCATTTGTTTCCTGATGGGAGCAGATAAGTAACAGATTTCCAGGCTGTACACATTCCTTGTTTCAGTTACAGTGTCTTGTGTAAGATCTTAACCAAATCCTAACTAGTGGGGTTATTTAATATTATGCCTTGGACAAACGATATTGACACAGACATTGATCCAAAGTCCCCACCACGTAATGGAGAAACTTTTAAAGAAACCTGAATATGAAGAAAAACAATTTTTTGTGATTACAGGTATGGGATCTGTCATCCGGAAATCTGTTATCCAGAAAGCTCAGAATTATGAAAAGGCTGTCTCTCAGACTACATTTTATCCAAACAATCCAAACTTTTAAAAATTATTACCTTTAACTTGATCCAAACAACTATGTAATTAATCCTTATTGGAAGCAAAAACAGCCTATTGGGTTTATATAATGTTGAAATGATTTTCTAGTAGACTTAGGGGCAGATTTATCAAGGGTCGAATTGAAAAATTGAATTTTTCAATTCGAATTTCAGGCTAATTTCAGGGGCATATTTATCAGGGGTCGAATTTCGAATTTGAAAAACATCGAAATTAAGTCTTTTAAGAAATTACGTTTTTGTCAAATAGGTCCGTATTCAGCGAATTCGAAGTAATAGTGAATTTGATCGAATTCAAATCAAGTTTTGCCAAAAAAAACTTAGATTTTTCAAAGTCCACCAATTGACTCTAAATAGGTTCCAGTCCATAGGCTAAAACTTCAATTCGGCAGGTTTTAGATGGCGAATGGTCGAAGTCGAATTTTTAAAGAGACAGTACATGATAAATTTCGATATACGAATTTTCACATTTTTTCAAATTCGAATCAAATTTGGACTATTCCCTGAATTTCGGTTGGTCTTTTTTAATTCAATTTCCAAAGTTTGTTCGATTCGAAATTTGACCCTTGATAAATATGCCCCTTAGTGTACTTAGTGTTATTAGTCCCAATTAGAATATCGAAAATTGTACTGTCTATTTAAAAATCTTTGACTATTCGCCATCTTAAACCTGCCGAATTGTTGTTTTAGCCTATGGGGGGCCTCCTAGAACCTATTTGGTGGACTATGAAAAATGTAAGTTTTTTTTTTTTAAATACTTCGAATTGAATTTGTTTCGAATGATCGAACACAGCCTATTCACTCGAAGTTAAAAAATGCTATTTTTTTAATACATTTTGGTTGGTCTTTTTTTATTTAAATTTCGAGTTGATGGGACTCTAAAAAAACTCCCATCACCTCGAAAACACAAGGTAGGAAGATCCGGATTACTGAAAGATCCATTATCCAGAAAGCCCCCCGGTCCCGAGCATTCTAGATAACAGGTCTCATACCTGTATAATCTTTATTTAAAAAACAAAAGTCATGAAATTGTGGATTGTAGTTTGTTCAACTTTTTTAAATTAAATAATCAGAAAAATTCGGATTTTGATAAATAACCCCCTTATTGTGTTATTAAGATTAGTAATTGGAATATGAAGACAACTGAAATTTAAAGGCAAATCAAATAGTAAACAAAATCCTCTCCAGTAGGATAAATATTTTTAGCAGAACAATAAAATGCACAACAACTATGTAAAGGCCTTTGTAAAGGCAAATCCAAAAACATTGAGTTTTTATGTGTTCAAACACAAGTGCTAAATTCAGATGAAATTACATTTTCTGTTTTTGAAGATCACATATGTCTCTTTCTGCTGTCACCAATATCTCATTTATTAATATAAACACAATGTGCCTTAGAAGTGTGATTCTGAAAAATAAAGCAGCAGAAGTAAAAATAGATTCCTGACAATGTTTAATCCAAACCAGCTGCAAGCTGTCTAGAAAAAGCAAGTTACATAATGCAGATGGCTTTTGCCCTTTTTTCCTTCAGACAGCAAATAAATTAGATAAGTGCTCCAGCTGCAAAGATGCATTTTACAAGTCGTACTATTTGCTAAACATTTTTTGATGAGAAGATATTCCCTATTAGTGAAAAATGATGGGGTGGTAAAATATTATGAGAATAGAAAAGCCCTATTCTCTTTCGACTTTGTAAAAAAGGAATATGTTCCAGGAATAATGTGATGCTGAGAAAGATGACATTTTCATTAAATGTCATGTAACTGGAGTGGAATCAAGCTTGTGATACTGAATCATTTAAACAATATTATTATTACCCTTAAGGGACAAATGCTTCCATTTATATAGTTGCATAGTCTATCAACATTTCAACAATGACCGCAGGTAGATTCTTTATAAAACATATTACTGGTGTGGGATCCCTTATCCAGAAACTGATTCTCCAGAAAGCTCTTAATTACGGGGAGGCCATGTCCGTAGATACATACTTAGATAATCACTTATGTACTCATGTACGTGATGGTAACTAAGCAGCATGAATCTATATTGGTGGCAAAACAATCCTACTGAGTTTAATTCATGTTTAAGGGGGTTATTTATCAAAGTCCGAATTTATCTCAATATTTTCTGAAAATTTTTCCCGAAGATTTTGTTTGTGGGAAAAATCCAAAAAAATTCTTCTTTTTCACCCAAAAACTCAGAATTTTGCCCACAAAACTCTGAAAACTTCGGGGTATTGTCAAAAACCCGAGCGCACGTCAAAAAATCATTGGGACTTCTCCCATTAATTATATGCAAGCTCTACAGGTCTGAGATGCCAGATTTTCAGATTCTGACTTTTCCATCCTCGGGGTTTAATAAATACCAAAAAATTTTTTTTTTGAAGTCAGGTTTTATAAGAAAAAAATCACGATTTTTTTGTGATTTTTGCATTCGTAGTTTAATAAATAACCTCCTAAATTATTTTTTGCAGACTTAAGTTTAGTGATCAAAATCACAGAAAGATCCTTCATCCACAAAACCCCAGATAATAGATTCTATACTTCTATTTACAAAAAAAGGCCAGTTGCCTTTTCCACCACAAAGAGAAACAAAAATAATTATATGGATTAATCAATTCCAATATAGTTTAATGAAATGGCATCTACCATATGATTTTAAAAGTCTGTCCAACTCAGGGTTGAATCTGACCAAAAAATTGCTTTATAATAAATAAGTCTTTATTATTGTCATAGCCAAACCCTGATTGATCCAGTCTCAGTGACCTTCTATGTATGTATGTATGTATGTATATTTTTATTTGTATAGCGCTCCATGAGGGCAAAATACTGTACAGCAAAACAAAAAATTAGTAGTAACAAACAAGGGGTCATTGGAACAAAAAGTAATAAATAAGGGCATAATTAAAAATACAGTTCACATAAATATAAAATATAATTACAATACAGAATAAGTGCTCAATGTCAAGGAAACAAAAGGCTAGAGGACCCTACCCCTTAGGGCTTACAGTCTAAATGGGGGGGTAACAGACAGACACAATTCAGAGGGGTATTAAGGTGCTGTGGTTACAGTTTGTTACACTGTTATATAAGTGCCAGTTCCCAGTTCAAGTGTTATCCAGGTGCTCCCAGAGGTAGTCTTTGAGTTTCATTTTAAAAACACTGAAGGAGGATTCTCTCCTGAGAGATTCAGGAATGGCATTCCAAATATAAGGAGTCGCAAGAGAGAAGGGTTTGATACGGGAAACAGCAGTAGTAGTGGGGGGTACAACCAAGTGGTTGCCCTGAGAGGAGCGGAGGTTTCGGCCAGGAACATATAGAGAGACAAGAGATGAGATGTAGTTAGGTGCAGAGGAATGAAGGGCTTTGAAGGTTGTGAGGAGGAGTTTATAAGTTATTCTTTGTTTTATAGGAAGCCATGATAAGGACTTCAGCAGCGGAGGGGCCTGTACCCTTTTGGATGAGAGGAGGATAATTCTGGCAGTAGTATTTAATACAGACTATAGAGGGGAGAGATGGGAGTTAGGGAGGCCAGTTAGTAGAAGGTTACAGTAATCTATTAGGATAGGATGAGACCATGCATGAGCGTCTTGGCCATAGCAGGTGAAAAGAAGGGACGGATATTGGCAATATTGAATAAGAAAAAGTGGCAGGTTTTGACAGTGGTGTTAATATGATCAGAGAAGAAGAGAGAGGAGTCAAAGATTACCCCCAGACAGCGTGCTGAGTTGACAGGATTAATGAGCATGCCATCAATAGAGATAGTAAATAGGGGAGTAGGACCAGGCTTAGGTGGAAAGATGATTAGTTTTTGTTAGGTTGAGTTTGAGGTTGCGCTGGTTCATCCAATTTGAGATAGCTAGGAGGCAGTTAGAGATTTGAGCCTGTGTTTCAGCTATTAATGAAGGGTTAGATAAATATATTTGGGTATCATTAGCATACAGATGATAATTAAAGCCAAATGAACGGATGAGATCTCCCAAAGACAGAGTGTACAGGGAGAACAACAGCGGACCAAGTACAGAGCCTCACATTAAGTGTCTTATTTCTTTTTATTATAGGTTAACACAACCATCTGCTAAATTACTGGTTTTTTAAAGTATTTTTCATGGACAGTCAAAACTACTGTAATTATTTTATATGCTGTTAATCAGCCTAATTACACCACCACACCACTGGTTCATTCTAGCCTACCTTCCTAAAGGAAAGCTTTCCCAACGTTCCAGTTCCCGAGGTCTTGTTTACATTTAAACACTGTTCAAGCCTGTCTTTTTATTATGGATGTGGTTCAAGATTCAGTCAAATTCATGCCTTTTTCAGCAGGATTCAAAACAAGTGCCTGACCAAGATGAATAAAAACCCTGAAAATTACATGACTTCAGATCACACCATTATGGAGAAAGCAGATTTTTTTCTTTTTTCTTCACGATTCTTATCCTCTGACATGCATTCATTTAAACATGCAAATTGGGATTCTCAGTTGTTCTGAATTCTACTGAATTCTTCGTATGTGTTATTTGTCTAAATCCTGAAAAAGAAGATTCTGTGCATCCCTATTAATCTCTTTGCCTACCATTGCCCTTACATAGCAGATACCCTATATACTCGAGTATAAGCCGAGGTACCTAATTTTACCTCCAAAAACTGGGAAAGCTTATTGACTCGAGTATAAGCTAGGGTGAGAAATGCAGCAGCTTCTGGTAAGTTTCAATCAAAAAATTGAGGGTTTCTGCTTCCATTGGAGGTGCCGGCGTCTCGTTTTTGGATGCCGGCGACCATTCTTGGATGCTGGCGAATATTCTTGGAGACTATTCTTGGACGCCGGCAACTATTCTTGGACGCCGGTGACTATTCTTAGGCGCCGGCGACCGTTTTTGCGGTCAAGGTACAGTTTTTCAGCATATTTTGGGGGCTGAAAAACTCGGTTTATACTCGAGTATATACAGTAATAGACAAGCTCTGTAGAACATAATTGGTTTAGTTCTTATATAAGAAGATAAACAGGAGTCAAATGTAATAGAAAGCAATGTATGTGTTTGGCTAGAGGTGCCGCAATGTATCAGGACCCCTCTATGTCCGCTTGGCCATGCCTATTTAACTAAACTCTTCTGTGGTCATCGGGGTTCCTTTATTTAACCAGGCCCCTGAGAGGACTTATGCCATTAGGCCCTGATGACGGGCCTTTGTGGGCTATGCAATGGTTTTAATGCATATGCAGAAAGATAAATAGATGATAGGACTAGACTTAAACCTTTTTTTTTATATATATATTAAATAATGCATTTGTTGAATTTGTAAAATTCTGAGGTGCTGGATTAACAGATACAGATCTTGCTGACACACTTTAAAATGCTACTAGTTATTTGATCTTAACAAAAGCAAGCTGCATTCTAAGTACACTCTGCCTCTTTGCTTTAGTCCAACCTGAATTTTTTTAGGCTTGTGCCTAGTTATAAAAGTTCTATGTGGCCTGTTACCACTAATAACAGCATAGGGGATACAGAGTGTTCTAAGTGCAAAACGCGTGAGTTCCTTTGTGAAGGTCTGAGTGTGAAGTGTTTTCAGCCCAATAACAGCTTCAAGGTGAGACATCTTATCACGTATAATGTGAAACATGATTAATGTGGCAAGTTGTAGTTGTTGATCTCACTCCGTATGTGGCCAAAATGAACAGGCTTTTTAAAAAAAGGATTTTGAAATATGTTAATGAAATTTAACTATACCAAAATTGATAGCAAGAGACAAGAAACAGCCACCTACAACCACTTTTTTTGTGGAAACTCAGAAGGTATGATTCCAAGTACCTTCGTTTTCAAGGTATAGACACTGCAAATACTAACTTAAAATGAGACGGTCAATATCGTATTCTAGAAAGGGAGCAATATTGGATTTTTATTTTTAAATCTAAATTTCCGAAAGGTTTGTGATTGGAATTAGCTCCATTTACAAGATAGTTGTTAAATGGTGATGCTTTTATGTGTCCTTTTATATATTAATATACATATATAATAAAATAAAGTCAACGTGTCATTTGGTTTTATTAAGCTGGAACAGTATTTACTTGAATTGAAGTGGCTCCTAATTTACCCAGTGACGTGCTGCGTGGAAGTGGTTTGAAGACGACCAAGATGGAAAAATCTGCTCATTTGATCAGATCACTTAAAGGAGAAGGAAAGGTTAAAACTAAGTAAGCCTTATCAGAAAGGTCCATCTAAATATACCAGTAAACCCCCAAAGTAGTGCTGCTCTGAGTCCCCTGTCAAAAGAAACACTGCATTTCTTTCCTTCTATTGTGTACTCATGGGCTTCTGTATCAGACTTCCTGCCTTCATCTTAAACCTCATTGCCCTGGGCAAGAGCATGCTCAGTTTGTTCCTCTCCCCCACCCCCCTCCCTTCTCTACTGTAATCTGAGCCCAGAGCAGGGAGAGACTCAGGCAGGAAGTGATGTCACACCACATTAATACTGCAGCTCCTATCCTAAACAAACAGAGAGTTTCTAGAGCTTTTTACTCAGGTATGGTAAAACATTCTACAGAATAAATATAGCATTCTAGCTTGCACTATTGCAGCTAATCTATTGGCAATACAATGCCTCAGTAGCTTTCCTTCTCCTTTAAGCGGCGTCCAATCTGGATAAATCCAATCGTTGCCTGTGTGCAAACTCCATCCCGCAGCCAATGGAAACTTTCAGCCTGTCTAATCAATATATAAATGGGTCCTGAGTGAAGGGTATCATTTCTGTCCCACACATTGTCCAGTAAGCCGCAACATGGTCAAGAATGGCCAGGTTCCAGGACAACACAAGTTTTTTTTGGAGTTATTGACCCCATTTTTTCTTTTGAGTTAACAAATTAAGAAAACTTGTGTTAAAACTGCCAAAATTGCTTTACTCCAGCTTTTGGGGGAAAAAACATTTTGGAGTAGAGTGAAGTAAAATAAATTGCATTCAGATGTTTAATTCTTTTAATATAAACAAACATTTTACTGCAATGTAACTCCAGATTAGTTTTAATGCCAAGCAATAGTGTGTTTTCAGTATGAACGGCATCAAAATAATTGTTTGTTGAAATGTATTTGAGTTTTTTTTACTAGCCAGTCAGGTAGAAGCTGTTAGGTACACACACTGCTAGAAGCACATTGATTGCATTGTTTATAGCCCATAATCTAGGGCACTCTTTGCTGGTTGCCAGGAGAGCAGAACTGGAGCACACTGTAAAAGCACAGCTGTGGGAATATGGACCATCCTACAAATACTAAAATCAACATGAAATACCGTTATTTCTCCCATTGCCTACACATATCCTGAATTTGTTTTTAATTACCTTTAGCTTACAGCCTGCACATACACACATTCCCCATCTATTTTAATGCTCTATTTTCAGCAACAATCAAGTACTGGATATGTTCACATCTTTCTTTTTTTAACATAAATGTTTTCAGAAAATCCATTTGAGAGGAAACAGCCATTATGTTGATAACCAAATCACAAACGCGAAAACACAATTTTGATTGAACAGCCGGTATTCGCAGAACGTCAGCTCAGGCAATAATAAGTATAACATGAGCTATTATCAGGATAATGAACCACATTCTGTTTCCTGTAAGAACCATTAAACTCTGTTGGAGTTGAAATCGTTCATGTTATCGAAAAATGACAAAACTTTGCAGAGAATTGTGCTGCCTGCATTTACGCAACACTGAGCAAATATTAGAACTTACAAGTCAAGGCCATGAATTTTTTTTAGTTTATCCAGCAATATTAAATATGTTTACTATTCACATGGACGGTTTTATGTAGCAAATTTGTGTATATTCCCACAGATACAGTAGCTGACCACAGAGAAAGGAGAGAGAATTAAAATAACAGATAACAATGGCTTAACTTCTATACATCAAACCCCATGATCACAGGGTGGCCCAGGGTATAAGGGGGTCAGCTCACGGGGACTGCTGTATGGTGCGCTTAATATTTTTTGCAGGGGTGTCCTGGCCACTTATAAATAAATCTTATCTGTGCATGGTTAAAATGTAATGGGGCGACACCAGAATTTTGCAATGCGAGCAAATCAAAGCGAAGATTCGCTAGCGTTCAATTCTGCCTAGCGCAACTTCGTTAAAGCTCTTCACTCAGGCTAATTTGCATATGACGGGAAATTTAAAGTTAAATGGACGAATATATTGCAACAAATACATTACACTACACAAGTCCAGGGAACCTTAATAAATAAAATAGTGTTGTTATAATGCCCTACACATGAGCCCAGTGTATAGTTTATGTGCCATATGTTAGAAAATGTATGGGGGAACCCGGTTACCCAAAAATTTTTAAGGACTTTTGCAGGCTATCACTCTGAAAAAAAGGAAAAGAAGCCAGCATTTTTTTGGACTTTGAAACTTAAAAAATATGACGTAAGTAACAGAAGAACGAGGAAGAAGATCTATGCACTCCAATGTACTTCGCCTGGTCTGAGCTGGGGAAGGCAAGTTCAGTAAAATCCGCATCTTAGTGAATTTTAGGAGTAACGTCCATTAGCCAGAGCGAAAATTCGCCTGCCGATAGAGTGCGAATCACCGCTAGCGTCTATCTCCTTCGGTAGCGAAGTGATGCCTGTACTCCTTAGTAAATCTGCGAAGTCCCTGAAAACTGGAACACTGGCGAATCTTCGCTAGCGTTAGTCACTTTGCCCTTTAGTAAATGATCCAAATTACATAAAAAATCCCTTATCTAAAAAAACCTAGGCCCTGAGCATTGTGGATAACAGGTTACATAACTTTACATGTTGAGTCAATATACTTTTATTTTGAGGGTACCTCAGTTCAGTAGCCTACATTACTCCACTCACAAAAGAGCTAAAAGCTCTTATATGGATACCCCCAGGTCCTAAGCATTCTGAATAACAAAAGCCATACTACTAGTACTACGTACTGCTCAAACTGTAGCGTTTCATTTACTGTAAGTAAGGGCATACTGTAGGTTATTATTGTGCAGCTGCTTTATTGAATGTGATTCTGGGGTGAATGCAGAGATCTGAGTTGTGTTGGTGTTATTGGTGCAGTTTGAGCAGGAATGCACAGGTTTGACAATAAAGTGACAATATATTTCTTTGGTTATATATATGTGTGCATATAATGTATTTAGGTAGAAGTTTAGAAAGGGATATAATTAACATATCTATTGCTCAGCTGTTTAAATTCCCCATTGGAATTCTGTCATAAACAGGATGTAAACATTTCCTCTATGACTTTGCAGTTTTAATGAGCAAAAAAAAAAAAAGCCTCTGCCCATTTTCCCCTGATGTAACTTGACATTTATTATTTTTCTCAGTGGAATTGTCCTTTTGTTCACAACAGCTATCACTTGTGAACTAAAATAGCTTTTAAGTTTAAAAAAAAAAAATATATATATATATATATATATATATATATATATATATATATATGTATATGTTGAAAGTAAATTATACTACATGGAAACCGTCTTTTTAATTTAGGCTACTATCCATGCTGTCCATGGACATAAGTCAAAAGTGGAAATACCTGTTACAGTAAAACAAAAATCCCCAAATTTGTGTTATTTATGAGTATTTTAACTGCAAAAAAATAAGCTGCCATCACAAGGTTTAGTATTCACTACCAGAAAAGACGCAGTTCAATTTGGGAAAGACTAGCAGGAATACAAATATACTGGCTATGTAAGAATTAACCCAAAATAGCTAATTCACTGATACTTAAGATAAGATTCTATGCATTGAGTTTAAAAGTGAAAATCTAGAATGAAATATGCAGGGTATAGAGAAGAAATTTAGTATACAAAAGCCATGAATATCCTGTAAAATATAGAGCTAAAAACAGTACCTAATGATATCATCAGGTATAATAGGTGCTTAGTGATGTCATCTGTGTCACAGGACTTACTGAAATTATGTATTGAAACAATAATGCAAGTACTTTCAACCTCAACTTCTACAGGGGGTACATATCGATTTATCAAGGGTCAAATTTCAAAGTAATAGGAGTTTTTTTGAACTCCCATAACTTCGAAATTCGAATAAAAAAAGACCAACTGAAAAAATCAAAGTTTTTTTTATGTGGGTAAATAGGCTGTATTTGATCAGATCGTATTCGAAAAAAAACTTAGATTTTTCAAAGTCCACCAATTGACTCTCTAGGAGGACCCCCATAGGCTAAAACAGCAATTCGGCAGGTTTTAGATGGCGAATGGTCGAAGTCGAAGTTTTAAAGAGACTATACATGATAAATTTCAATATTCGAATAGTCACATTTTTTTCAGATTCAAATCGAATTTGGACTATTCCCTCATCGAAGTACACAAAAATAGCTTGAAATTAGCATTTTTTTTTACTTCGACCCTTGATAAATCTGCCCCTTAGTCTACCAGAAAATCATGTAAACATTAAATAAACCCAATAGGCTGGTTCTGCTTCTAATAAGGTTTAATTATATCTGTTGGGATTAAGTACAAGGTACTGTTTTATTACAGAGAAAAAGGAAATTATTTTACATAATTCAGAACTTTTTGGATAATGGGTGTGTGTGTGTGTATATATATATGTATACAGAGCAGAGCACAACTGCAGAGACCAATGTAACTGTTACCTCTGTCGATGTTCCTTGCAGTGATAATATATTTGTTTCATACTTAGACACAGTAATGCGTAGGCATGTTAAATTCCACTAGTTACTAAGCTCCAACCAGCCATCCTTATCATATATTTCAGTGGTATCCTGCTGACTGACGTTAAAGATTGTGAGAAGCATATCTTTTTATTAAGCTTTTCTCTTCCCCTGCCTTAGTGACCATTCTTCTGAGAATAAATAGATACTGCCAATAATGATTTGTTAAGTGAAATGGACAGTTGTTCATATATAAATTTGATCTTATATTATGATTAAATAAACTCCAATCAGAAGTAATTGTTAAGGTGGCAGATTTTTATGGCCTTATGTAACTGTATACTATACAATGTATTCAGTGGCATAACAAGTGAACTGCGGGCATCCCCAGTCTGCCCCTGCCGGAACATTAACCAGGCGCAGTGGTTTACCTTTGGGCTTCCCCACAGTGGCTCCGGCGGTGCTGTGGTGAATCTGGTGGCCCCTACTAGAGGGTCAACTCAGTGATACTGACAACACAGTTTCCCCAGTTTTTAAATATTGCTGTGCATTTAAAATTAGTATCAAATCAAAAGGATCGAGTAAGGTACAAAAAGGCTCTTTTTTAAAATATGCAAAGTTCCAAGGACCCCTTTTGGCATTACATTTGATTACTGTATTGGACTCTGGGGTATCAACAGCATGAGAATAGAGAGAATAAAAATACAAAGTGCTGGCTGCTCCATAGGGTCCAGCTGTGATTAAGCAGGTGTTACTTTATAAAAAGGCGAGCTTGTGGGACTTGTATAAGCAACAAAGGAGGATCTCACCCTTGTAAATGCCATCCCTGCAACGCAAAAGACAGGAGAATTTTTGTGCAAGGAATGACTTCTTTGAAGAAATAATATGTGTATTGCAGTTGATCCTTTGTGTGGATATGTCAGCAGTTAATGTACAGATGGGAGTTATCCTTGTGGAAGAAGCTATTATAGTCTGGGCAGCCTGTAGTACGTTCCCAGTCAGGCAGCTGTAACATAAGTAGAATACAGCTTCAAAACACCAAAAGCTTTTCAGACCAGAGCCGTCATTTTGCTTTTGCCATATGTGCAGGTACAATTTCCATACAATTGACTAACTGAGTTTATTTAGGTTATATGAATCAGGCCTGGACTGGGAGTCAAAATAGGCCCTGTCATTTCAAGTACACAGAGGCCAAAACAGCCTCCTACCAGTCCAAACAGACCCCTACCAGCCCACTATATGGTAACTTTCTATGGAAACATACAGCAGCCCCTCTGGTATTTGCCAGAACCCACAGATTGCCAGTCTGGGCCTGTATATGATGCAGGGACAGAATATGTGAGAGGATGCTCCAGATAGAGCAGTATAAAGCTAAAACTATGACGCATGGTGGCAAAGAATAAAAGAACAATACAGAACATATACAGAACAATGTTTTACAGTATGTGAAGTCCACCCAATTTTCTAAATCCATAAATCTTTCAGTCTTAAAGACCAAACTTTATTTGTATTCTTGTTCTAATAACCCCATAATTTCGGATCTGCTTGCCTTCCCCCAAAACATCAAGTTTAGAAGAAGAGAGAGAGAGAGAGAGAGAGAGAGAGAGAGAGAGAGAGAGAGATGATAGACTGACTGATTGATAGATATATATTATGTTGTGTAAAACTAGATTTGCTGAAAAAACTTTGCAAAATGCTGTATAAAATAAATGGCTAATAAATCAGTAGGCGTGTTATTTTATGCCATGTGAACTAGAGATTTTCTGCCATTATTTTACATGTCGATGCATGCAGTTTTTTGCAACACATAATAAATCTGCCCTAATATGTCTGGAACTATCCCATTGTAAAACTTTTATGCTCTCCGGCACACCGTGAACATCTTAAAACCTGCTTAGTTTACAAACACTTATAAATCCCAATCATCATCATGATCATCATCAATTGGGCACTGCTTTAAAAAAAAAAGGCAAAAACAAATGATCAAACAGGGGCTACGGAGTAAAACAAGAGAATAAGAAATAAAGTAATTCTTCTGACAGGGCAGGCAGACATTTCAGAGCTGAGGTGATCATGGTTGGGATTCAAAACAACATTTTAACATTAATCTGAACAACTAGGTACAATGGGTTAAATGCATTGCAAATCAGTAGGAAAATAAAAAAGTCTACTTGTAATTTCAAAAAAAAAGACAAATTCTTTTTTCTTGGTCCCAGAGCATTAGCAGTGCATCAACATGGAGTTTTGTATTGTGATGTGCATACAGTATGTACATTAAAGGGGAAGAAAAGTCACCATCACTGGGAGGTGCCAAAAGTTATGAACCCTCAGAGATTGTATTCAATTACCTGATACCCTAGCTTCATCCTCTTGATACCAAATAACTGCATCGGCCCAGCATTATTCTCAACAACCACCACAAAGCAATCCTCCTCTTCCGCTTCTTCTTTCTTTGTTTCCCAGGGGTCAAGGCATGCCCAGTAGACTGGAAAGGCTGGCTTTTTTGTTAAAGTTCTGCTTTTAGCTCTACTGCACATGTGAACTAGCATGAAGAAATAAGAAGCAGAAAGGGGATCACTCTGTGATGCTCATAACAAAAACCTAGGGCCGGTGCCGTAAATAAGGTAAATGAATACAATCACTGGGTGTGAGTAACCTCTTGCACCTCCCAGTGACTGTTGACTTTCCTTAAAGAAAAAAGAAAACTGTTGTAAAGGAATTAAAATATAATGTTGCCTTGCATTGGTGTTATGTGTTACGTGTTTGCTTTAGAAAGCCAACATTAGTTTATAGCTGCTGTGTAGCCATGGGGGCAGCCATTTAAGCTGAAAAAGGAGGAAAGGCACAGGATACTTAGCAGATAACAGATAAGCACTGTAATATAATACAATGGAATTCTACAATGTGTTTGTGTTTTCTCCTATGTAACATGAGCTTTGAATGGCTGCCCCCATGGCTACACTGCAGCTTGTTTATATCAACTATAGTAGTGTTTCTGAAGCAAACCAGTCGTAGGGCAACAGTACATTATATTTCAATAATTTTAATGCATTTTAATTTTTTTGTTTTACTGTTCCGTTAAAGTACACTGCTCCTGAGGTGGTGGACAGCACATGTACTAAGTCCAGAATGGGGCTGGGGGAAGTAGACTACTATAAGCAGAAGGTGAAGTGGAGGCCACTGGTTCTAAATAACATTTCAAAAGGCTTTGTTACCTTTTAAAAGCAACATTGGAATATTTTTTTTTTACAATTATTTGAAGCTGTATTATGAAGCCAAGAAAGCTGAACGTAATCCTGATCCGAGTTGGCATCAGACTAAAAATGCTAATTAAAGGCTTACTTTTCTGTTCAGATAAAATTGCTGCTTTAATGCATTCTTAAAAGCATGGAATACCTCTAACAATAAGAAATAAACATATATTTTACTGGTTTCATAACATGTGAAAACAGAAATGTCTAAGGCGACAACAGAAATAAAACACATTTTCACATAATTTTCTCATAAGCATAATTAAATATTATTACTAGCGATAAAACAGGTGTAATTAACTATAAAATTATTTTGCTCTTTCTTGTCAACGTGCAGCTTGATGCTATTTCTTTTGTTTATGCACTACATGGAATGGTACACAAAATCATTTGCTGTCTATAGTGATGGATGAATAAATTCTGCAGACACAAATTTGCAGCGAATTACCGAATTCCAAGCAAGTTAATTCTCAAAACTGGGGCTACAATTCGCTGCCAAAAAATTTGACGCATCCACAAAAATTGGCACAGGTCAAAATTGGTGCATGCATTAAAAATTGGCGCGCATCAAAATTATTCGGACACCCATTGACTTTAATGCATTTGGACCAAATAGTTGCATGTTTAAAAATTGTTGCTCGTGTCAAAATTGATGTGCATCAAAATTATTTTGATGCCCATTCACTTCAATGAATTTTGCGAATTTTTTAGCACAAATTGGCCCCTTAACTAGCTGTCTACAATCAGTAGAGGGCACAGTCTCCTGCAGTCCCATATTTGTGGTACCATTCGTGGAGAGAAGCGTGGTCTACTTTGAGAAAAGGGTAGGGGGTAGAGTACGGGATGGGACCTAGATGGATTGAGTAGACTGGGCATCTCCATTTTTGGGTAATATTCCACATTCAAGTATTAGAAAGTATCAATTTGTGAAGAAATGTCTTGAATATTATGTGAATTACATATTGGCTCCTCTGTGTGTGTAGACCATAAATTAAAGGGATACTGTCATGGGGAAAAAACATTTTTCAAAATGAATCAGTTAATAGTGCTGCTCCAGCAGAATTCTGCACTGAAATCCATTTCTCAAAGGAGCAAACAGATTTTTTTATATTCAATTTTAAAATCTGACATGGGACTAGACATTTTGTCAATTTCCCAGCTGCCCCAAGTCATGTGACCTGTGCTCTGATAAACTTCAATCACTCTTTACTGCTGTACTGCAAGTTGGAGTGATATCACCCCCTCCCTTTCCCCCCCCCCAGCAGCCAAACAAAAGAACAATGGGAAGGTAACCAGATAGCTGCTCGCTAACACAAGATAACAGCTGCCTGGTAGATCTAAGAACAACATTCAGTAGTAAAAACACATGTCCCACTGAGACACATTCGGTTACATTGAGAAGGAAAAACAGCAGCCTGCCAGAAAGCATTTCTCTCCTAAAGTGCAGGCACAAGTCACATGACAAGGGGCAGCTGGGAAATTGACAAAATGTCTAGCCCCATGTCAGATTTCAAAATTAAATATAAAAAAATCTGTTTGCTCTTTTGAGAAATGGATTTCAGTGCAGAATTCTGCTGGAGCAGCACTATTAACCGATTCATTTTGAAAAAAAAAAAAATTCCCATGACGGTATCCCTTTAAGGAAATGAAAAGAAATTGTACAAATAGTCATTATAGGTGCAATGGTTTTAAAAATGTCTCTGCTTTCAGTATTTGAGCACACCTAGGAAACTGTCCCTTTTACTGTGATGACTGCACTAATACATTACTACACCTATGTGACTGGTCATAAGCCAAAACAGTGTTCTCCACAGAATAAGATTTTCGCCAGGTAGGATGAAAATGTAGTCAGGTGGGAAAATATATGTAAATAAATATCAATGCACCTCAAACCCTCCCCGAGCCATGCATTTCTGCAGTTGCTTGCTGTCCAACTGGCTTTTGTATAAAGTGTTAATTTAAGGCAGACAAAGTTGGGGAAGGAGCTGAACCAGTCAGCTTATGCCAAGCAAACAAAATGCTAAGTAATTAAAAAAATACAAATAATAAAAAATCAAGACCAATTGCAAATTGTCTTAGAATATCACTCTCTGGGTATTTCTAAATGACACTGTTTCCACTGCAAATAATTCACTCTACCATATAAAATGTCATTTCTGAACCAGTAAGTGTATGTTACCGCCATTCCCATTTTTAAAAAAAATAAAAATTTTAATTTGATATTTGGGTGGGTGGGGGTGGATGGGCCCTTGAAATGAGGTTTCCTGGTGGGCCCCAGGCACCCCAGTCTGACACTGGGCTAATTACAAATGAAAACAGGACTTCAGCCTATGGAAGATCGCTCCACCTCCACCCCAGCATCACTAAAGCAATGCGGAAAACTTTTTATGGAAGCAATCTCTCGACTTGAAAAATATATTACCGTTTGTTATTAACACATGGTGTAATCCTTCAGTCCTTCTCCTTTCAAGAAGTGATATTTAGATCCTTGGAGTTAAGTAATCATTTTTTTTTTTTTTAAATACGGTGGAATTAATTAAAAGGATATCTCTTAGATATACTCCACTATTTCAATATTCTGATGTAAGTCAGATCCCTTTTTTTAATTAATCCAAGTATACCAGGTGATTGATCTTTCTGCTATCCAATCGTAAGTTGAAAATATTCGGGGTGCACGTTCCTATGATTTTTATAGGAGCGTGTCAGTATCACTTTAAGAAAAAACTCAAATATATAAAACTCAAACTAATATTATCGACCCAAAAACTTGAATCAAATTAGACTAAACTCAACTCAATTTTTTTCTCCAAGAAAAACTTTAATGTCAGGAAGGCTATACACATCCTTAAATGGGTCACTGGACCTCTCTCATTGACTTCCACATGAACTCGGCAGGTTTTAGGTGGTCGAATAGTCAAATAACAATTGTTCCTAGGGTCCAGGTATGATAAATCTTGAATTGGAATTCGAGTTTGAATTATTCCCAACTCAAATATGTGTTTTGACCAAAAATCCAACTCGAAAAAATTTCCAATCTTCCCCTAAGGGTCAGTCCACACAAGCAAATACAGGGAGATTTAGTCGCCTGCGACTAATCGCCTCTGCTTCTGGGCGACAATCTCCCCAAACATCCTTCGCGTGTCTTCCCGTCCACTATAATGAAAAGTCGCCTGCGCTAAAGCACACGCTGCGCTTCATTTTCCGAAGTTTCCTCGTGAGGCAACTTCGGGCGACTTTGGAAAACAAAGCGCCGCATGTGCTTTAGCGTACGCGACTTTTCATTATAGCGGACGGGAAGACAAGTGAAGGCAGTTTGGGGAGATTATCGCCCAGAAGAAGAGGCGATTAGTCGTCAGGCGACTAAATCTCCCCGAATCTGCTTGTGTGGACTGACCCTTAAACTGCAAATTTAGCAAGTGAAACCTTTATAGAAGCAAGGGTAAAAGAAAGTAACAAAGACATTCCTCTCCTTACATTTTCATTAAGGAAATAAAAAGGATAAATTAGGGAATTGTAGCCCTTTTCTTAACAAGATGTACAGATATCCACCTTATCTACCCTATTCCAGTTGATCTGTCATTTCTGAAGTTTTTACATATCATTATTGTATTGTTGGATAAAAACAATTTAAGCACACAGTACAACAAATACAACGTAGCTGATTAGGATTAATCCCATTTGTTTTCACACCTTCCCTGTCAGAAGTTTTACAACAACTTCAATATAAATCTGTTGTCCTCAACACCTTTAAAGTTCCGTGAAGCTACTGTGTAAGTGAAAACCATTCTAAATATGTCTTAAAGCAGACTTCTCTTTATACCTAGGTGAAGAGAAAGATACTGCACAGAACATTTTCATTTATATTTTATACAAATATAGCAAAATATATTTGAGCTATGCATAAGACAATTATCCAGCATCCCAAATCTGATCCAAGGCTGCAATTGTGCTGGATTTGTGAGCAGTTTCAGAACTCTCCTCCCTTCTTTCTTTTTTTCCAACCCAGAAATTCAGGGAGGAATGAAACAGAAAAGTTTGGCTTTTTAACTCAACACTTGCCTACCCACCTTCCCAATTAGACGTTGCTGCACTAAAATATATTCATTTTCACCAAAACTGTTGGTGTTTGTACCAAAGTATTACCATTCTTTGCAACTACATTATCATAAACCCTGCAATTACCAAAAAAGATGATTGTACAGATATAGGATTCGTTATCCAGAAACCCAATATCCAAAAAGCTCAGAATTAAGTGATGGCCATCTCCCGTGGACTCCATTTTAAGACTATAATGAAAACCATTTACAGAGAAAAATGGTTTCCCTTTTCTCTGTAATAATAAAACAGTTCATTGTACTCGATCCTATTTAAGATATAATTAATTTCTATTGGAGCAAAAACCATTCCATTGGGTTTAATTGATATTTAAATTATGTTTTAGTAGATTTAAAGGGGTTGTTCACCTTCCAAACCCTTTTTTTCAGTGCAGTTGTTTTCTATAAACAAATAAGTTTTTGCTTTCCGTCTTTTATTTTTTGCCATTTTCCCAAAAATTAAGTTTACAGGTTAATGTTGGTGTCTCTAGTGTTTTTAGTCTGGCAGCTCAGTGATCCAGGAGCATTCTGTTTGCTACAATTATTTGATATACTTATCAGCTGTATCTATGGAACATTAGCAACTATTGTATCAATTCTACCAGCTGCCTTTAAAGGGGAAGGAAACCTAGTTGGTGCAAAAACCCTCCCCCCTCCCGTGTGTTTCCCACCCTCCCTCCTCCCCCCTGGCCTACCCGTCCCGCTGGGCAAATGCCCCTAACTTGTTACTTACCCTTCTGCGCAGGTCCAGTCCAGGGAGTTCACAGACGACATCTTCTTCCACGCGATCTTCTTCCTGCTTTGAACGGCGTTTTGGCGCATGCGCAGTAGGAGCATTTCGCCGGTAAGGATCTATTGTGCATGCGCCAAAAGTCACGATGTACTTTTGGCGCATGCGCAGTAGACTGTACCGGCGAAATGCTCCTACTGCGCATGCGCCGGTCAAAGCAGGAAGAAGATCGCGTGGAAGAAGATGTCGTCTGTGAACTCCCTAGACTGGACCTGCGCAGCAGGGTAAGCAACAAGTTAGGGGCATTTGCCCAGCGGGACGGGTAGGCCAGGGGGGAGGAGGGAGGGTGGGCAACACCTGGGAGGGGGGGAGGGTTTTTGCGTCAACTAGGTTTCCTTCCCCTTTAATGATACTCAGTATTAATGTGCGGGCGTGCCGATAACCGCGGGTCGGAGCGGGTTCGGGCCGACCTTGCACTCCTCTTCGCGGGTGGCGTGCGGGTTGCGCTCTTCTCCTGCTCTCCCCGCCCGCCACCTTCAAGTGCCGGCTTCCGGGTTCTTCGTTTATAGACGCTGCGCCTGCTCGCCCTGCCCCTCTTGTGACGTCATTGGCGGGATGGGTCGGCGCAGGTCTATAAAAGGAACCTGGAAGTCGGGCTCATACGGGCACGGGTGGAGAGAGGGCGGGTGGCGGATGGGTGCAGGTCAGGGAAATCCCGACCCGCACATCATTAATACTCAGGGATTCTGCATCAACTAAATGTATCAATTTAAAATAGTAAAAGAGTCGACGACCCCACCCCAGAGCTGCTTTAGAAGGTGAAAGATTTAATTTTAAATTTCAATATAAGAAAAATTGGGAAAAGTCTATATTTCTGGTGAACTATCTGAAACCGAGCTGAACAAAATGTTTGAAGGTGAAAAACCCCTTTAAGGTGTGGTGATCCATTTAAGGAAAGATCCCTTATCTGGAAAGTAGCAGGTCCCAATCCCGAGCGTTTTGGATAACAGGTTGATTGAATGATTTCATTTTATCATGAAGTATAAGCACATTCTATTTGTAATCAAGACAGTGAAGTACTGCTTATAGATCAGAAACGCTTACTTGTTTAAAATGTCAAAACATCTTAATTTATGAAAGATCTGACCTGATGGAACAGGAGAGTTCTTTTCAACTGAAGACATTCTGCCAGGCTTTTGCTGAAGAACAGATCCCTCGTTTGATCACAGTTTGCAAATGAGTGGTGATTTAAACCTCAGAACTAAAATAAAAGATCAGAATTAGTAAATGGGCAGACTGTGAAAAAAATCACATATTGCTATTATTAATGCTAATTAGTGATGGGCAAATTTGTCTTGTTTCGCTTTACCACAAAATTTGCGAATTTCCCCCAAAATTCGCGATATGGGTTGAAAAGTTTGCAAAAAGCTTTCAGGAACTGTCGCCGGCATCAAAAAAATCTTATTTATTCGCCGGCGGCGAAACGCGGAAATTTGCCGCAAATTTGTGCCTGGCGATAAATTCGCCATCACTAATTCTAATTTACCGTTCGCAAGAATGACAGAAGGAAATATATTTATTGTACAAAAAACAGTGGTGCCACAGATTTCTCACATTCTAGACTAAACCTGAACCATGAATTTGTGAAATAAAATGATGAAATGACAGTGATTTTGACTGATGCCCAAGACCTTGGCCTCTACAATGCATGGATTCTTCACATGGATTTTTAGATTTAAAAATGCCAGGCAATGAACTGCTATTTGGCCCTATCATAAATTCATATACCTAGATGCACGACATCCAAATTTATTTTTACTAATCGAGAACAACTAGAATAATGAAAAACAATTGTCTAACTAGAAATTACCATTGCAGAAATCATAAGGATACTTTTTGTAAACAATTTACTGTACTTTTATGCTCCTTAGTTGCAGTATCTTTCCCCCCAGATCTCAAGTCAGTTATTAATTCAATACATGCTGCATCCCATAAAGTAATTGCCTCCTTATAGATAGAAAGCCTGAAAATAAGGCTTTGTAAATATGCAGGTCTGTGAGGGGGGTACCAAGGAATTTTGTTGTGGACCACAGTACAATATAAACTCTATTGTGTCTTATTTATATCACTGATCCAACTAACTCGCTAGTAGTTGTGTGCGTGGGCCCTGGATGCCAGGTTTTCTGCTTGGTCCTGGGAGGGCCAATCTGAAAATGTAAATAGCCCGGGTTCTACTGGGTCATGACTTGGCAATTCTAGGCTGCTAGATGTATGAATATTACATGCATATTTTCTTTCTGATCTTGTGATCAAGGTCAGAATTGCTTCCTGCATTGTGTACAGCATGCTTAATTTATCTCCCAGGGAATATCACAGCCCTACCTTTTATTTTTAGCATCATCTGCAAAACATAATCTGATGTTTATGAATCATGCACGGCTTTTATTTCTTCAAAAATGTATCACATAGGAATCTATATTTTCATCTCCTTTCCTAAGACCTGAAAACAATGTTTGTAATAGGAGAAAATTTGCTCAGCATTATGCAGAACCCATGTCTCATTCATTACCACTGTATAAATCAAGTTCTTCTCTCTTTTTCTAATCTCAGTGCTTGCTAATATATCATTATGATGTGTGAATATTCCTGTAGTTTTGTGGGAAGTAATCGCTCAGATATCTTAAAGGTATTTTGAACAAAAGCCAAAAGTGTTCATTAAATCCAGAGTAATCCAGTAATCCAGAAAAAACGGAAAGGCCGTCTCCCATAGGGGCAAACTTACTAAAGGGCAAAGTGACTAACAGCGAAAATTCACCAGCGTGACGTAATTTCATTACTTCACTGATTTACTAACGGGCGCAGGTGTAACTTTGCTAGCGAAGGAGATAGACTCTAGCGGTAATTCGCTCCTTTACGCCTGGCGAAGTTGCGATCTGGCAAAGGGACGTAACTACGCAAATTCACTAAGATGCGTATTTTACTGAATGTTACCTCTTGCGCCAGACTTGCCTTTGCCAGCTCAGGCCAGGCGAAGTGCAATAAAGTAGACAGGACTATTGCGGGTGACGGTAGGGAGCGGGTGGGTCAGGGTTGGGTGCGGGTCGAGAAATTCTCGACCCGCACATCACTAGTGACGACCCCTAAGCTTAGCTTCTCAACAGCTGCTCAGAGCTCACTGAGCATGTGACAAGTTTGAAGTCCTGGATCATTACTGCTATTGAGAAGCTGAAATTTAGGCTGGTGTAATAAATTCAGTTAATAAAATATGGCATTTTTAGTCATATTCAGTTTTAGGGTTTAGTTCTCCTTTAAATAAACAGATTTCACTGAATGAAATATAGTGGTTAAATATCTGTGCATTTTCTCATCTGATTCCAGAGTACAGTTTAATACAAATAGCTGAAATAAAGGAAATGTGGAGCACTATGAATTTCAGTCTGACAGAAGAAAGCAAAAGAAACTGATAAGTAATGAAAGGCTTAATGGGAAACTAGAATACCCTGGTGTTTTACTCCTTAAATCTATTGACTGAAACCATTTCCGGCCTATTTCCATAAACACTAAAGTAACAAGCTTCCATTAGCTTTCTTCACCCAGCAGTCACTTTATACAAAGCCAACTGTTATTTACTGCAAACATAGAATAACCACTTCCGCAGGAGTCCTGCTGGCTTTCTGCATATGAAATATTCATTACAAATGTAATCTCAGAAATAAAGAATAAACAGTATCTTCCCCATCAAGCAAATCCATTATTGTTATTCTTGTAGATAAATAATGAAAAAAAAACGTATATTTTTCAGCATAAAGTATTCTTTTGTGTCCATCTATAGAGGATATGTATATTGTGTTGGCCAATTATTTAAAAAAACATGTGCTCACTATTTTTTATCTCTACCCATTTTGTATAATGATAGAAAATGTATGTGCAGAAGAAATGTGTACTATGTATGCTCACAAATTAAATATAGGCATGGAATTAGTAATCCAGAATGCTTGTGAGCTAGGTTTTTCCCACGGATCATTCCATATGTAGAACACCTGTAGGTGGGCCTGAGTTTTATGAAAATAGTGTGATATGCTGCCAGTGTACCCTGGGCACCCTAAACTATGGGAAACTGCCTGCAACTCCCAGCCATGCAATGGTACTTTGAACACTTTACCCTCAGGTGGATCCTGGCTTGGTTCCTGGTGTACAGATCAACCAATTTGAGAATAACAGTAGTCCAGGGGTTGCTTCAAGCAAATAAACATCTGTATTGAACAACCAGGCATGTCTTTAGGGAATGCAACAGGTCTTATTGGCAATTTGTACAAAGTTACACCCACCCCACAGATCCTTTCAATAAACTGTAACACTCACAGTTCGGAAATACTCTTGGTAAACCTACTCCCCAGTGGTAGTACAGGTACAGGACCTGTTATCCAAAATGCTCGGGACCTGGGGCTTTCCGGATAATGGATCTTTCCATAATTTTGATCTGTATACCTTAAGTTTACTGGAGAATCATGCAACAATTAAATAAACCCAATAGGCTGGTTCTGCTTTCAGTAAGGATTAGATATCTGGGTTTGGGTCAAGAACAAAATACTGTTTTATTATTACAGAGAAATAGGAAATCATTTTTTTAGAAATTTGGATTATTTGGATAAAATTGAGTCTATGTTAGACTGTCTTTCCGTAATTTGGCGCTTTCTGGACAATGGGTTTCCAGATAACGGATCCTATACCTGTACTGCCTGTATCAATGATCCTTTCCCCAGCAGACTCACAGTGCTCTTGCTCTCTGGAAGCTCCACCTGCCATTGTGCTCACCCACTTTCTGGTGGTATCTTGCTTCCTTGGCAGACCTACCGCCCCTAAATTCTCCCACTCACCGGTGGTGTCTTGCTCCTCTGCAAATCCCCTGCCCTTAGTTTACCCATTCGTGTCCATGTGCTGGTGGCTGATCACCACAAGGGTACAAACATCATTAATGTCACTTTCTTCCTTGTTGGAGCCTTGAGCTGCCTGGCTAAACAACCTGGCCCGTGCCTTTTGCTCCTAGAGCAACTTTAAAAATGCTAACTATACTGAACTATCCTGAACTAAATAACAGGATTGGAAGCTGCCCATTCCCAATCCTGTACCCACCTCCCTGCAAGGTGGGATCCAGGAAGAGCCCTGAGCACATGTTCTCTCCTTTTATCCAAAATTATACTGATACCTACTGGGCAAATCTTGAACTACAATGGACCTAGGAAGAGGGACACAACTGCCTGGGTGAATCAAAGGACCACTTAGGTGTCCAAATACAGGGGAAACATACTTAAACCGTAGGGTATCTACACATAATTTGGATCAATGGATACTTTAAGACCACTAAAAAATTAAACATTAAATAAACCCAAAATTATTTTTTTGCCTCCAATAAAAATGAATTATATCTTAGTTACCATAAACTACAAGGTACTGTTTTATTAATACAGAGAAAAAGAAAACCATTTATAAAAAAATGTTTTAATATTTTGTTTAAAATGGAGTCAATGGTTGATGGCCTTCCCATAATTAGGAGCTTTCTGCATAGCGGGTTTTCAGATAAAAAAATGCTATATATGTATTGTAAGAGTTAGTGGACCATGGCATTCCAAATTAATGATATACAATGAGAGGAGTGGGCCCTGACACAGTAAATAAATTACGCAATGAGAATGGCAAAATTTTACGTGTATTTTGGCAAGGATCCCTTACAACTTCTTTAGACTTGCAGACATGAATAGGAGCACAATGTGTGCACAATTTAGTATAGAGCATAGAGCAGAGCTACTGGAAATCTAGTTAATAAAATGCCAACCGCATATTAACTTAATGCTTGTGCCCTGCCCTCAGTTTTAGTAGGGGCTTTACCAACTGTATTACATATACCAGCTGCTTTAGGCACCATAATGCATAACTAGCAACCTAGTTTTTATGATGAGTCATAAGCAGAATACAGTTGCTCTCTCATGGGATAAGCTGCTTTTAAATACAACACATTCAAATTTCCTAATGGCAGTAAGCTTAAAAACAGCCCATTGCTCAAGAAAATACTAGCATTGTTTCTACTAGATTGTTTTTAAGGGATGTTTATTAAACTCTCTTTATGCCCCTCTGGAGTTTTAATCCTTAGTTTAACACCTATATGTTCAGGGACTAAAGTGAGTGGTTAAAACTTCTCTGTAACACACTGCATAGCGTATGTACCAAATACAAAGTTATTAACACAAAACAACTGCATATTTTGAAACTGTTTTCCATGTTTCAATCTCTTTGAAGAAAAAAATGCAGAAGGGAACATGCTGACAACCAGTGAGCATATGACATGTAACAATGCAGGACATGTACAGTATATAAAGGAAAGGGGGTTGACCAGAGAATCTTAACCCGAGGCCCATAAAAGGAATGCAGAACAGGCAGACGTGTGTTTTTTTTCACACAGGCCAGTCACCCCATCTCCCCCATATTTGTCCTGAAAGTTGTCAGGTCCAGTTCTGATATTTCATCTTTACCAATTTCTTTTCATCCTTTGCCCCCCTACACACCAATACACCCCCGGGTTGTAGTGTGTGCATTACAACACATCCAGTATCAAATGACATCACATCCAGCAGCACATGACATCACATCCCAAACACCATGCCAGGGACCCCCCCACCCGAGCTCCACTGCGGAATTTACATTCTCTAAAAATAACTCGAATGTCAGGATGGCTGCAAACATCACCAAATTGATCCCTGGACCTTTCCCATTGACATATACAGTAATTCGGCAGTGAATAGTCGAGTTTGAGTTCTTAAACGGTCAGAGTATGATAAATCTCGAAATTCGAATTGAATCGAGATTGGATAATTCACAATTCGAATTTGAGAGGTTTGAACAAAAAAAATGGCCCTTTAAAGGAGAACTAAATCATAAAAATGAATATGGCTAAGATGCCATATTTTATATACTGAATGTATTGCTCCAGCCTAGAACTTCGGCTTCTCAATAGCAGTAATGATCCAGGACTTCAAACTTGTCACAGGGGGTCACCATCTTGGAAAGTATCTGCGACACTCACATGCTCAGTGGGCTCTGAGCAGCTGTTGAGAAGCTAAACTTAGGGGTCGTCACTAATTATCAAGCAGAAAATGAGGCTGGTCTGTAATATAAGCTGATGCTACAGGGCTTATTATTAAATTCTGATGCTAGTTGCAATGGTTTCTGTGCTGCCATGTACTAATTATCTGTATTAATTACTAATCAGCCATATATTGTGACATTTATATTCTATATGTACTGTATATTTTGAGTCAGTCCCTAAGCTCAGTAAGTGACAGCAGCACAGAACATGTGCAGTGAATCGGCAGAAAAGCAGATGGGGAGCTACTGGGGCATCTTTGGAGACAGATCTTCCCTGCTAAAGGGCTGTGGTTGCTTGGGGCTGGTACAGAAACTCAAAACATAATGTACAACATTTCTGTATTACTTCTTTAGTTATGCTTTAGTTCTCCTTTAATAAATCTGCCACTAAATATTAGCTTTTACAGGGCCAAGAGGGATTCTGATAACAGTCTGCCTCTTAAATATTATTTACCTTGAAGAGTAGACTATCTCCTCAGGAACTATATGCAAGGCTTTCTGGTTATATAGTAATACTAGAACTGATATCTCTCTCCAAATAGTGAACCCTAACTTGCTGTGTGGAATATAATGTGTACTGCAATAGCAAATACCTAATTATCTGTATTATTTGTGCTATTCTATGATACCACATGTATGTGCATTTCTATGACCTGTAAATGCAAAGTAAAAGAAAGGTGCTAATGTACTTTGTAACATATGGCACTATTTGCCATCCACATAAAGCTAAAGCTAAAGCTAGATAAACTCACACTAAGTAAGAACAATAGGAACATCAATGCTAATGAATCTGCTGTTAGTATTATTGATTTGTACTGCTGTGATCCATTAATATACAGTTCACATCTGTTAATGCCGTGATTTCAGATGTCTGAATTTTTATCATGTGAAAATAAATTCAGAATATCTTTTGTAGGGGACTGGGTTGTAATACCCCTTGTTTATGTGCCCACACTACAGCCCTCGAAACAGAAACAGTGATGGGACCATACAGTACTTGCTTTAACAGAATGGAAGTCCTTTTAGCTCCAAAACAGTTTGTTGTCTGAGGTCCGAAATGGTTTGGGGATTTCCTCCCTGACACCTACAGTAGCTTGCCTTCCTTCCCATTGTAAAATAATGTAAAACCTCTCCTGTTGGTAACTCCAAAATATAAAATATCATGTAAGCTCTCCAGCAAATGTAAAATCACATATCTAAATGTCTTTTGATTTTTCTGAAATAGTATCTGCTATTTTCCTAATGTCCGCTCTTCTTTCATTGCTATTTGCAAAAAATTTAACTACATCTCAGATCTCACTTCTGTAGCCTCTACAACATCTCCTTACTCCTACTGTTACTCCCTTGGCGAAACAACATTTTAATGGATTCTGTCATTATTTTTATGGTGTAGCTTTTATTACAAAATGATACTGTGTACATTGCAAATAATATATTGTAGTGATTAAAATGTTATCCTTTTATTCCAATTAATGTATTTTTTTAGTTGTAATATTAATGCATAGGCAGCCATCTCAGGTTATCCTGTGCTTTTAGAAAGAGTCAGCACTTCACAATGCAACTACTATCAGTTAAGTAACTGCTTCTTAGGACAGAGACACATGATCAGATTCGGGGAGATTTGTCGCTCAGCAACAAATCTCCTCTTCTTAGGGACGACTAATCTCCCCAAACTGCCTTCCCTTCCTTCCTGCCGGCGTTTTAAATTCTAGCCGGCGGAAGGCAGGGGAGGCAGTTTGGGTAGATTTGTTTTCCGTAGTTGCCCAGAGTTGCCTCATGAGGAAACTTCAGGCCACTTCGGAAATCCAATCAGTCCGAGTGCCACCCCCCCCAGCGATTTACATTCTACCCGGCGGGAAGGCAGGGGAAGGCAGTTTGGGGAGATTAGAAGAGGAGATTTGTTGCCGGGCGACTAATCTCCCTGAATTTGGCCGTGTGTCTCTGCCCTAATACTCAATCGGGGGAATGTAATAAAAGTCGGTAACGGAAAAACTATTCGCAATGCGAAAAGTTATGCCTTTACGCAAACAAATTGTTCTTTGCGCGAATTCAATAAAGCTTTTGCGAACCTGGAAACTGTTTAGCGAACACTTCCGATAGTGGAAGACCATTTGCGAATTTTATAGTTTGCGCCAATGCACAGTAAATGTAATAAAACTTCTTACTGAAAAAGTCGTTCTGTTTGCTCCAAAAGATTACGACAACTTCAAGCACTTCTTAAGAGTGCGCAATTAAAATTTGCGATGCGCAATTAAAAGTAGCAATGCAATAACTGTTTAAAGGTATACTGTCATGCGAAAAAATAATTTTTCAAAATGAATCAGTTAATAGTGCTGCTCCAGCAGAATTCTGCACTGAAATCCATTTCTCAAAAGAGCAAACAGATTTTTTTTATATTCAATTTTGAAATCTGACATGGGGCTAGACATTTTGTCAATTTCCCAGCTGCCCCAAGTCATGTGACTTGTGCCTGCACTTTAGGAGAGAAATGCTTTCTGGCAGGCTGCTGTTTTTCCTTCTCAATGTAACTGAATGTGTCTCAGTGAGACATGGGTTTTTACTATTGAGTGTTGTTCTTAGATCTACCAGGCAGCTGTTATCTTGTGTTAGGGAGCTGTTATCTGGTTACCTTCCCATTGTTATTTTGTTTGGCTGCTGGGGGGGAAAAGGGAGGGGGTGATATCACTCCAACTTGCAGTACAGCAGTAAAGAGTGATTGAAGTTTATCAGAGCACAAGTCACATGACTTGGGCAGCTGGGAAATTGACAATATGTCTAGCCCCATGTCAGATTTCAAAATTGAATATAAAAAAATCTGTTTGCTCTTTTGAGAAATGGATTTCAGCACAGAATTCTGCTGGAGCAGCACAATTAACTGATTCATTTTGAAAAAAAAATTTTCCCATGACAGTATCCCTTTAAGGAACGATATTACATTGCAAGATGTGGATTTTTAGTCTTATTGGTGCGAATTGTTTTTCTCTTTGCGAGTTCAATTACATTCCTCCCAAAGAAACTAGAGCAGTCATGGTTGGACTGTGTTTTACTATATCTACCACTGAGTGGGACATGGGAGCATTTTTAGCAATGTAGGTGTCAGGAAGCTGTTATCTTGTTACCTTTCCATTGTTCTGTTGATAGGTTGCTGGGGGGAGGGGTGATATTAATCCAACTTGCAACACGGCAGTAAAGAGTGACTGAAGTTTATCAGAGCAAAAGTCCCATGACTGAACCTGGTAAACTAATAACATATCTAGGCCCCATGACAGATTTCAAAATTAAATGTATACAAAAATCTATTTGATTTTTTGAAAAACAGATTTGAATGCAGTCTGCTGGAGGAGAGCTATTAACTGGTGCATTTTTCCAGTTAGAATTCATTTGAATTGTCTTCTTATAATTGTCTTCTTACTGAATCATCCTCTCTCTCTCATTTATATTGTCAGGTTCTCACCAACTACATCATTACACCATTAACTCTGTACAGATAGTGTCAACTTTTTACCCACTGCCTCAACCTCTCTGAGAAAAAGAGTCTCTCGATGCCTATTAAATATAGTGAAATCTCTTCTCCCACTGTACAACAGTGTCACTGCCACTTTCCTCTATAAAATAGACTGCTGCTCCTCTAACTCCACTCGGCACGCAATACTATCACATTTCACAAATTCTTATATGCTGATGATACACTGATACTCCTTTTTTCAAGCTAAAGAACATGTATCGCTTTAAATCCTTTTTGAACAAAAGTTCCAAAACTGTTGTCACGTAATAAAGCAAGATTAATTGCAAAATTAAAACTGGTATTTCGACAACTTTGTATATCAATCTTACCTACAGTAGCTATGTGTTTGGAGACATGCTGTCTGAACAAACATATTGTTTTATGAACAACAATTTTGTCTACCTATTTTGTTGCCCACTTTCCTTTCCATGCCAATACTCACTCACACTTAGTGGGTTATTTATCAAAATCCAAAAATATATCATTATTTTCTGAAAGCCACTCCCACCAAATCAGCATGAGTTTTTTCCCTTAATTATCAATACATTTTTTCAGAAAATTTCCAGTGCGGGAAAAACAAAAAAAAAAAATTGTCTGAAAACCCCCAAATATTCGGATTAGTGTACGAAACCCATCACATATCAGGATATCTTCGGGACTTCTCCCAATGACTTCTACATGAACTTGGCAGGTCTGAGTTGGAGTACTTTTTTATTCCGACTTTTAACACCGTAGGAGTTTAATAAATAATGAAAAATTCAAGTTTTTTTTTTCAAACTAAAATTCAGATTTTATAATAAATAAAACTCAAATCTTTTGAGTTTTTGTCATTCGGACTCCCCCCCTTAGTCTGCATACTTCTGCTTCACCCCTTTGTTGATATTTTCTTCCAATATTCAACTTATAACCTTAAAATTTAAGTGTAATTTGAAGTATTTTATTTTGAACACTATCCAAATCATCATAACATTAGCTTTGTAACCAATTGCAAATCCTCCACTTTAATTATTCAATTCAAAGAACAGGACACTTTTTTTTAAAATTCTATAAACAAAAAAGACAGATTAAGCAGTTAAATGTTAGCTACTCTTGTACAGTCACATGTGTATTTAAAATATCAACTATCTCTGGATATTTTAAATACACCAGAGAATACCATAAAGCTTAATAAAGTCAAAAGCATTCTGCAGAAGACAGAAAAATATGGTCATATCATTTCTTAGAATAGAAACATCTCTTTGCTACCTTATGCATGCAAATAATGCTTAATACAATGTACAGATCGAGTGGGAAACATAGAGATTCAGTGAACTGATCTAAAAAAAACACTTATCGGGTTCAATTTCAGAGGGCTATGCACAAGTGCAGATATATTGCAGCAAGTGGAGAGCCACATGCATAACTAACACCTGTACATACTTATTTAGTGAAACATCTGCACTAACCGCCATAAAGGAGCCTTTTCCTTATCTCCTGTCCTAAGCATGTGGTAGGCACAGTGCTATTTAAGGTGTCTATACACATAGAGATCTGCTCGTTTGGCAAAATCCCTCCCCTATTTGTCCACTTTGAGATGGAAGATATCAGGCAAATCCGATCGGGGTGATTGAATCATAATATATGGCATACGGGCAGTCAGATCAACGAACAGATGCGCAACAGGATTTTTACCCCTGCCCGATCGACATCTCTCCACACACACAGGCCAATAAGTTGCCTACTTGGTCTGTCTGCAGCTTTTATTGGTCCGTGTATGACCAGCTTTAGTGCCTTGCATCCCTTGTTGCTCTTGACTTGTGGGTTCTGAATAATGCCCAAGCAATAGCCATGTCAGGGCCCCCCTATGTGCCACTCACCCCTCATGTATACAGCACTGCTGAATGTACCACATACAGACTTATATACTCTTTGAGCTTCTTCTAGGGAGTTCAAAAAGTTGCACCTTATGGGTGGCATCACTTTCAGCCCAACAATGCATGCATCATCAGCCTTAGAGGCAGATTTATTGTGTGTTGTAAAAAAACGGCGGAATAATTTACCACACATTGCTGTAAAAATGGTGTACTTTTTAAAATGCTTTTTCTTTTAACAAATTCCTACAGAATTCCAACCGAAGCAGTTTAATAATGGTGGAAAATCTGGCATTCGCGTGGTGTAAAATATCACAACAACCCGATAAGTTTGCCATTTATTTCTAAACGATTTCCAAAAGTCATTCCAACGGTTCTACCCACTAGGGTAACCCGTCAGTTACGACCAGTGCTGGCAGCAGCTCTATGGTTCCATAGCACACAATTTATCAGGTACTGATGAGCACTGATGCTAGGATCAAGTATGGGCAATGGTCACAAGTGTTTAATTTTAATACTTGCTTAATACGGCATCCATTCTATTGCTTTGTACTACAGATGCCATTTGCATAAATTCATAAAATTTTCACATGCCATTAAGGAATATAAAAATGCAGTCAAAATATTATGCACAAATTTAAACTAAAATTCCAAAATGTTAAAATACCTTACAAGTTGTGTTAACATGGGGTGTCAGAACTACCATATACTGTATGACATACTGAATGGTCTCTTGAAATATCAGTTGGATTTTAATCACCCCTTTTATTAGTTATAGCCTACAGAGTATGAACAGGTACTGAGACTATTTTAGGAGATCTTGAACTTCTTATCAATTATCCTTATTTATACATTGTCAACAAGTTGCCCGTGCTTTAAAGAAATCAGCCCTGATGGAGTTAGTAATCTAAATTTTTCTGTCATATTCACACAGTATAATAGGGTCAGTTTTATCACATAGTTATAAAACATTTATATTTCTGGAGTGAGGGAAAAAACTGACAAATCAGTAAATAAACTCAAGTCAACAAGGGAAAAACATACAAACTCCTAGCAGATAATGCTAACGCTAACTATGACATGATGGCAACACTGCGATTTCAATGTTCAGTTGGTCACTTTTAATAACATTTAAAGGAACAAAAATACCCAGGTAGAGGCGCTCAAGATCAGAGATTTCATATGGAAATTAAGGACAATATAATTAGCAAGTACAAAATAAAACTATGGTGCACATAAGTCAATTATTATTCCTCCCACCCACTCCTGAATTGACACTGCACTGCAACCTGTTCTGTGTTTCCAAATCTAACACTGCACATTAGTCATGAATTAGACCCATGATGGAAATGAAATCTGAACAATCTATAATCACAGCATACAAATAGTATAAATTAGTTGCTATCGTATTATAATATAGTGAAATATGTCCATTCTAAGATCTAGGCTTTAAAAACAAACTCCTGTTGAAAAGTACATATATACTATATTTCATCATGCTCTAAAACGTGCGTTACAGGAGCGCAGATTGTAGGAAGAGTCGATAGATGAAGATGCGCAGAGCAGGGACCTCAGTGCTGTGAAAGTGATGATTTTCCTTCCCTGACTGATAGGAATATATCTGCCCAGAACCGCAGCTGTTTCCTGGTACTTACCTTGGTGTTGTTCAGCAGCTGTTCAGGAGACTCCAGGGCACAAGCCCGACTCCCTCAGGGGGTCGGACAGGGGGCATAAAGTTAGCCGGGCGCTGCTGTGTTTATCCGATAAGAAGCATCTGCTGATTGGAGAGGAGTCGAGGATGGGTAGAAATGTGCAGAGAGAGAGAGAGATGGGGAGAGGGAAGGGGAGGCAGAGAGAGATGCGATCAGAGCCTGTGGCGACACGAGTAGGATTTGCTAAAAATAGCAATTCAATAGAGAGAGGGAGAGGCTGCCTGAACCTGCAATCGCTTTCACAAGAAGAGTAAGGTACCAGCCTCAGTGTACTCTTGTGCTAACTGTCCCCCTGACTCCCTGCACTCCATTGCCCTAGATATCCCTAGGCCCAACAAGGGCCCACCTTATATGTGCCCAATTTTAAAGAGCCCCCCCTCAAATACACTGGTATTAAGAATATTGCAAATGACTTGATTATTGCATTAATCTACCCAAAATGCGGAAGTAAGAGAAATGTAGAGAGTGGGTTTGGAGCATTACATTAACACCAGATATTCCAATATGATCACTGCAGGAAACTGATTTAGGGCACTACATCCAGTGTTGGACTGGACCACTGGCAGGCCCGAATTTGTGGTCCGGACCTAGGGCGGCACATTTTTCGTGGGCGGCATGCCACCCAGCTGCTCTATGGAGAGCACTGGGGACACGCTGCTCCCCAGTGCTCCGGTGCATGCACGCCAGCACTCTTGCGCCTGCTTGAGGTAGTGCAGGCATGCACTAGGACCACACTGACCACGTGGGCTAAGGTTGCCCACCCAGCAAATCCGGCGCTGACCACTGGGATGCCAAGAAAACTCCCGGTGGGCCCAGGCCCAGATTTAAGGAAAGGCCACCAAGGCCTAGGGCAGCAGGATTTTAGGGGACGCATGAAGCCCAACCACACCCACAACGGTTCGGAAGCTCTGGGGCTGATCATGAGATACAATAGTTTTTTAAAGTTTTAAAGCTCATTCGCCAATACCCAGTGCTCCTGACCTGATGAAAATTTGCATCTGCAAATGAAGGGGAGGGGACATGGGTGATGAACGGCTGTGGGCCTAGGGGCACCTGTTATGTAAATCCGGCCATGGGTGGGCCCAGGTATCAGTGGGCCCTTATGCTGCTAAACATTTGACCTATTTCATGGCCATTCCCTATTTCTATGAGAACATAGAGGCTAAATAGATGGAATAATAGATTATAGTGTACGAAAAAAAGAGACTAGGAGAATAGAGGTTGAGTTATGAGAGGAAGAATAATAGTGCCCCTGGTCTAAGGTTTTGGGGTGGGCCCCTGGTGTCCCAGTCCGACACCGACTACATCTATAGAGATGCCAATAAAAAGTCTTTAGAACATTGTTTTAAGTCTAGTCATAGAAGCAATACATTAATAAGAAAGGAACCTTTACTTTGGCATTGCATTAGCATAGTTAGGTGAGATTAGTTCTCTTTCTTGCTTTAAAGTGTCTATTTGCCAGTGTGCAACACCAACCATTGGCACCACATGCTTCAGAGTGACCCTTATAAATAACAACCCCAAAGGATTTAACACTGGCAGAAGTGGGAAACCAAAAATGTGAAAGCCACACAAAGTAAATAATGGAATCCAATTGAAAAACCTGCTTAGAATAGGCACATATATAACATACTATAAGTCAAGGGTTAATTTCCTCTTCAACACTAAGCCTTTGGGAAGGCTGCCTCCTGACCACCAGTAACCAGAGAGAGCTAAGGTCAGACAACATTGAAACCAGAGCTGTCTATCTGTTAAGATTGGTATCCCAAACCCAGAACAAACTCCAAGGTCCTCAATCTTCAGCCTTTAAAGGAGAAGGAAAGCTACGGAGGCATTTTATTGCCAATAGATTAGCTGCAATAGTGCAAGCTAGAATGCTATATTTATTCTGTAGAATATTTTACCATACCTGAGTAAAAAGCTCTAGAAACTCTCTGTTTGTTTAGAATAGGAGCTGCAGTATTAACGTGGGGTGACATCACTTCCTGCCTGAGTCTGTCCCTGCTCTGGGCTCAGATTACAGTAGAGAAGCGAGGGGGAGGGGGAAGAGGAGCAAACTGAGCATGCTCTTGCCCTGGGCAATGAGGTTTAAGCTGAAGGCAGGAAGTCTGATACAGAAGCCCATGTGTACACAATAGAAGGAAAGAAATACTGTATTTCTTTTGACAGGGGACTCAGAGCAGCACCACTTTGGGGGTTTACTGGTATATTTAGATGGACCTTTCTGATAAGGCTTACTTAGTTTTAACCTTTCCTTCTCCTTTAACAGCCACCTTTCACTTCGGGAGGATCCCTCTGCTACTTGCCACCAGTTCTTATCGTACGAGAACCAGGGAGAGAGTTCTAAGTAGGCAAGGGAACCGCTTGTGATGTAGGGATGGAGCACAAGAAGCGTGGTGAGGCACAGGCAGTAAAGATTCAAGAGACGTTAGGATAGTCAAGGTCACAGGCAGGGTCAAACACACCAAATACAAAGTACAAAGCAGAATCCAGAGAGAATTCGAAATACAGGCTAAGGTCAGGACAGGCAGCGGACTAGGCAATATCAGAAACAGGCAGGGTCAATAACAGATCAGGAATACACAAAATAGCACCCAGGAACTAAGAATAGACCTTTACATTGGGCAATTTGCAAAAAGCTCCTGTGCCTCTAAATATTTAATTTCGCACAATCGCAATGACATCGCACGCGACCAAACTCAGCTGAAGCAGCGCGAACCCCGAAAATGCAGTGCAATTATTCAAGAGGATCCCAGAGGAGCTGGGCCCCCACTAGACCACACTAGCCATGTAAAGAGCAATAGCAGCCTACATTAGATATTCAGCTGTGCAGGGCCCCTGTGAGCTAAGGACCCAACTGTGCCATATTATCCTTTAATTTTTTAGCTCCAACTTGCTCTTTGAATTCGAGGGAATTTTCGAAGTAAAAAATTTTTTTAACTCTTTTAATTTTCATTTGTTGAACACATATCTTTTTAAAAAAATATTACTGAACTCATGTTAAAAAGCAAAGTCACATTTAGGTGTCCTTTTCAGATGTTGACACTGATTAACAATGCGTGACACATAAAATAATATGAGCATGCATTTATGTCACAGCTCTTCACTAAACTGCTGCACTATAGAAAAAGATGTAAAAAAATAGATCTGAAGACAGCCTTTTTTGTGAAATAAAAACAAGTAAATAAAAACATATCAGCACATTTTACATAAAATACAGTTTTATGCTTAAATAAGGGATTGATGTGACCTTCACTACACTGGGTGGGTAGTAACTGTATTAACTCTTTGGTAATCTTATAAATCTATTATTTAGGGCTACACTAAAGGCACTGTTTTATATTATTGTATATGTTTAGGCTGTGTTCCTTACTATTACTAATTAAGGGATTCTGTCATGATTTTTATGATGCAGTTTTTATTTCTAAATTACACTGTTTACACGGCAAATAATACACTCTGTAATACACAATTGTATTCCTGAATCATTGTCAGCAAGTGTATTTTTTTATTAGTTGTAATATTGGTGTGTAGGTAGCAATTTCAGGTCATTTTGCCTAGTCATGTGCTTTCAGAAAGAGACAGGACTAGGATGGAACTCAATGTAACCTCCTACTCAATGTAACTGACTGTGTTGCAGTGGGACCTGGATTCTACTATTGAGTGCTGTTATATTGTGTTAGGGAGCTGCTATCTGGTTACCTTCCCATTGTTCTTTTTTTAAGCTGCTGGGGGGGGGGTGGTATCCATCCAACTTGCAGTACAGCAGTAAAGAGTGATTGAAGTTTATCAGAGCACATGACTGGGGGCAGCTGGGAAACTGACAATATGTCTAGCCCCATGTCAGATCTCAAAATTAAATATAAAAAAAATCTGTATGCTCTTTTGAGAAAAGGATTTCAGTGTAGAATTCTGCTGGAGCAGCTCTATTAACTGATTCGTTTTGAAAAAACTCATGACAGTATCCCTTTAATCTTCTAAGGTGATATTCATAATGAATTTGTAACAGGGTGGTGTAGGAATCTTGCAAATAGGGGTGGCTGCTTTGGGACCAGCACATAATGGAACCACGCAGAATTGAGGTTATCAGATAAAGGACAGCCAGACAACTAAGCAAGCTAGAGGCAGATATACACTCTGCATAAGTGTTGCCCAACTTGTAGAGTTGTTGTTCAACTGCAGATAAAGGTTCAGGATTTAAGGTGGCCATAGACGTAACAATTACGATCTTTCTTGGAAAAGATCTTTCCAAAAAAGATCGTTCGTTTCAATACACACGTGTAGAGCTGAATCGTCAGATTTACAGGTAGATATATGGGAAGAAACAATAGAATTCTTCCTGTATCTGTCGATTCAGCACTAACAATGGCCGATGTTTGGGTCCCTTCAAAGGCACCTGATCAAAATTTTCAGTCCAGCCCGATCGACGAGCCGACCGTTATCCAAGTCTTCTGCCGATATCGGTCGGCTCTTTTTCCACCATACACGCACCGAATATCGGACGAAAATTTGTTTCGTACGATATTATCGGTGCGTCTATTGCCACCTTTAGTTTAGACAATCCTATTCATAAAGCAATGAATGTTCATTTCCATAACAGAAGGAAAGCACAGTTAACTATAAATATTTGGGAACTGTGAATGAAGACCATGAACATCACCATAAAAAAAGGGAACACACAGGAATTATAATATGTGGTATGCTACTATAGGTATACCACTAAGCAAACAAATGATTATACTGTGTAAGTACATCCTAAAGACAGGCCAATCAATAAAAAAAAGAAAGGGTCTAGATCATTGATCCCCAATCAGTGGCTTGCGAGAAACATGTTGCTCTCCAACCCCTTGGATGTTTATCCCAGTAGCCTCAAATCAGATGCTTATTTTTTAATTCTTGGATTGGGGGCTGGTTTTGTTTGCATAAAACCAAGAATACTGCCAAACAGAGCATGTAGGCTGCCAGTCAAGATAAGTACTACCAATAGTCAATTTAAGCCCTTAACTGGCACCCCAGGAACTGCCTCAATTTTTTTTTACATATGAATGTGGTTCATGGGTTAAAAAAAGGTTGGAGATCACTGGGCTGGATGATTAAAATAACAGAACTCAAATCTGTGTGCTACCGATGGGAATATCTGAAGCTAGACACCTAAGAAAAATATTAAATACGGATATAGAGGTTGGCTGAAGTCTGGAACCAGCTGAACTACAGTATTCTCTCGTGGAATTTCCAATCCTTGCTAAGGTAGCTGAAAATTCTGTGCCTTGTACTTGATCCAAACTAATATAAATAATTATTACTTATTTGAAGCAAAACCAGCCTATTGGGTTTATTTAATGTTTACAAAGTTTGAAGATCCAAATTAAGGAAAGATCCATTATCCGGAAACCCCCAGGCCCTGAGCATTCTGGATAACAGGTCCCATATATGTAGTACAAAAGAGACGCATCCTATTTGTTTCATGCCTACACAGAGCACTCACTTGTCTAAGTAATTGCCATATGAATAAAAATCTATAGGGCCTTTAGCACCAAATATAAAATGCCCAAAATCTTAATAAAATTAAATGCCATTAAACAATAAATATGCCTCTATAGGGCTATGTTGTCCAAAATGCATTCTTTAAATGAGACCTGTCACCCTAAGAAATCATTTCAAATCCTTTCTATCATGAGCAAAATTAACTTTACTTACACTATATAAATTATTTCAATTGTTTTCCCTTTAGTCTTGGAATTCACAATCACAGCAATTTTGTGGATTCTGTTATTGAGGAAAGCTTTGCATCATCCCAATAACTTGTTTATGCACCAGAATTGGAGACCTAAACCATACACCAGCTATACACTTATAGACCATGAGGAGGAAGGGGGAATAAGAGGTGTACAGTGACATCTAAGAAGTGCTAATGCAAAAATAAAAGTAATTGACCTGAGGCATAGAGGTGGGGCATGCAATAAATGATTGACACCTCAGATTTTTAAACACAATCATAGTAGTTATACATGTTTTATTATTATGTGTAGGAGATGAGTCCCCTTTAAAACTCAAATTGTCTTAAGCTTACCATAGACACGACGATTCTTCTTGCCGAACGACCGATTTTAGGGAAGTCCGACCAATCCTTCGAAATTATAGTGCGGTTAGTGGGATTCGAACGATCGTACATCTTACGATTTTTCGCCCGACATCTGTCAGGAAATTGATCGGCCAGGTCAAAAAATCTTTGTCAGTCCCAGTGCAATCTATCTATGTTTGCAGGGACAAGCAGGCAGCTCCCCTTTGTTTTTCTGGCAAATTGGTCTTTTTAGTTGATGGTAAATTTGTGCGATCGTACGATCGTTCTGAGAAAATCATGGTCTCACAATGAGAATCTGATCTTTTAAAAATCTCAACATTTTTGGCCAGCTTTAGAATCTCTATGGTTGCAGAAACCATGCACCTGTTTGTATGCATCCAAGGAAATAAGAACAGTTCAGAAAATTTTCTTTTAAAAAGAACATATACATACAAGTAATAACTGGAATGCCAATGCAAGTTAATATTCCTTAAATTGTGATGTTACTGGTATTTCACAGTTCCCCTCTAACAGATATTGAAGGACCTTCTGAACTTTTAGACAAACATTTCTGACTTTATGTGTACTTTAAACCCTATTTTTCCCCTATCCATATTTATTTTGCCATAGGCAAACAGAAAGAAAAAGTAAAAAGAAGTGTCAAAATTTGTGGCAGCTGTTTATTGGCATGCTCTTAATATTAACTTGAAAAGCACATGGCTAGGCAAAATGACCCAAAATAGCTGCCTACACTATATACAATATTACAACTATTTTATTATTTTATTTCTTTCCTGATGATGGTGTGGGAGACACCGGAATTGCCAAGCTACTGCCAGTACTGTAGCAGGAACCCCGAAACAAGGAATATATGACACTTTAACTAGAGCGTGAGCGATGTACTTTATATGATCTACATAATGACTTACAGTAAATGTAGCATGCAGTGTATATGTACTTATGTTTATCAATATCTTTCTCTACACAGGACTGTACAATGTATGAATGAGCTTAATGGTTAACATTCTAATGGGAATGTTAAATATAGATGTAAAGTGCTTCACAGAAAGCATTTAACAGTCTGAAAACCTTTTAGCACCAACTATCTGCTGGAAAGTGACTTATTGCTGTAATATTGTGATTACAATAAACATATTAATATTGCATGGGATATAATAGGCATATGGCAATTTCCTGATTTCATTTCAGGACTAAATAGGGATCAGTTTAACCAACATCTTTTCGAGAATGAACATAAAACATAATTATAGATCAAAATATGGCGTGATAAAAGTGAAGTTGTGATGGACTACATGTTGCACATTTTTTTAAACTGAAATGTTTTATTGATTTTCCGACAAAAAAATGAATCAACATGGTATCACATGAGTACAGTCACAGAGAATCGGAACATATCACATGTCAGTTCAGTCATGAAAATTGAAGCAATAAGATAACCTGGATTAAAATGAATAGTAGCAATAGCAATAAAGAAAAAGGGGGGGAAAGAGGGGGAAAGAAAGAGGAGAAAGAGAAAAAAAAAAAAAAATTAAAAGGAGATAAATAAATAAACAGGTAAACAAGGTAAAGACGGCGGCTGGGCTAGGTATCAGAGTAAAAAAAACAATGGACGTGGTCATTTTCAAGGTTATAGGCAGTACGGAGACCCAGGGGGAAAGTCGACAGCTTATACATGCAGAGCTGAGAAAAGCAAGGGATCGTTTTCATATGTTAACCATGGCAACCAAATCTTATCATAGGCCTCCAAGTCATTCTGCAACATATAAGACAGTCTTTCGTTAGCTGCTATATCAATTATCTTAGCTTTAAGCATGAGTATAGGAATAGTAGGCTTCTTCCAGTTGCGAGCGATAACCAACCTGGCGGCTGTAAGAATGTGTTGTGACAGTCTATGAGCCGAGTTGTTCAATCTAGCCGGTTTTTTCCCCAGGAGCAAGGTGGTCGGGTCTTTGGGAAAGTCAGTGTGTAGGATTTTGGACAATAGTTGAGTGATACAATCCCAGAATTTTGAGACTGTGGAGCAAGTCCACCAGATGTGAAGCATTGAGCCAGTGACTTGGCAGCCCCTGAAGCAGAGGGGTTCACATGACGGGTAGATCCTGTGTAGTCGTGAAGGCACAAGGTAAGTTCTGTGCAGAAGCTTGATCGAGGTCTCTCTATTAGAAACACAGGTACTACCTAAATTTGCTGTGAGGCTGCATTGAGACCATTGCTGAGTTGAAAGTGTAGTTTGGAGGTCTGTTTCCCATTGCAGCATGTATTTGTGTTTGAAGTTTTCAGTGGGCAGTTTGTTAAGTAGTTTGTAAGTCAGACTGAGGATGCCTGGTGCCAGTGGTGCCTGCCTGCAGATCGATTCGAAGCATGTTTTCGTGAAGGAGTTGTCAATGCATTTTTTGGCCTGTCGATGGGCAAAGTGGACGAGTTGCGAAGCCCTAAATAACTCCTGTGGGGGGGGATCGAATTTTTGAAGTAGTCGTTGCATAGTGAGAGGTTTGCCTCGGCAAACCAAGGACTCCAGCGTTGTCACACCTTTCCCGAACCACCATGCATAGGCTTTTTTAGACTGACCTGGTGCAAAGTCCGGGTTGTTAATTATAGGGCTGAGGAGGGAAGGGAGCGAAGAGAGTTGGGAACTCCTGCGATGTTTTATCCACAGGTGTAGCATGTCTAACGTGATGGGGGACGCTTCCGCAAAACTATGTAGGGGAATTTTGCCGAGCCACAGGAAATGCTCGGTGAGGTGTGGGTAAAGCAAGTCATTTTCAATCTGTACCCATAAAGGGGCAGCTGCACCAGCATGTGAAGGAGCCCATTGGGAAAGTCTTGAAGCTCTGTAATATTTAGTCAAGTTCGGCACTGAAAGGCCTCCATTCGATTTGTGTAGATACATGACTTGTCGCGATATGCGTGGTACTTTATTTTGCCAGATAAAGTTGTGAATGGCCGTCTGTAACTTTCAGATATCAGCTGTCTGAACAGGGATGAGTAGAGTCCTGAACAAGTAAAGAATCTTTGGTAACAATACCATTTTTACACAATGAATTCTGCCGATCCAAGAAATTCGGTGTTTATCCCAGGAGGAAAGCTTCTGCATCAAGAGGTGTATTAACGAGGGATAGTTAGTCTTGTATAGAGTGGAGAGAGAGGTCGTTAGTTTTACTCCCAGGTATTGGAGGTATTCAGTCCTAGTGGAAAATCCAAAGTTCAGTTCAATCAATTTAAGCATTGGCTTCGGGAGATTGCAGGGGAGCATTTCCGATTTCTCCGGGTTGATCCTAAGGCCTGACAATGTTGCAAAGTGTGATAAAACATTAAGTAGATTGGGTAGAGATGTAAGGGGGTTAGTCACATGCATGAGTAAATCATCGGCAAAAAGTGAAAGTTTGTATTCTCTACCCTTTATAGTAAGGCCCCTAATATCAATATTGTCCCTGAGTGCTCTTGCCAAAGGTTCCATTGCTAATGCAAAAAGGGCCGGAGAAAGAGGGCATCCCTGTCTCGTACCTCTCTGAATCCTGATATTGTCTACCTTTCTAGTAGAGGGGAGATTGAGGGAAGCCTGCGGGTCCTGATAATAAGCCTTAAGCGTGTTGACTAGAGTAGATCCTAGTCCAACTCTTTCTATAAGGGAAAAAAGGTAGGGCCAGCTAAGCGTATCGAAGGCTTTTTCAATATCCAGTGCCAGGAAGCATGTAGGGGTTTTAGTTTTGTTGGCATATGCTACAAGGTTCAGGGATTTCCTAATGTTATCTGGGGCTTGGCGGGTAGGGATGAAACCAATTTGGTCTTTATGAATGGTGGAGGGTAGGACCCTGTTTAACCTGTTCGCCAAGATGGTGGCTAATAATTTAATGTCCAAATTGAGTAGTGATATTGGCCTATAGTTTTTGGGGTTTAAGGTATCTTTATTGGGTTTCGGGATAATCGAAATGGTGGCTTCGTTCATTTCGGGAGGTAGGGGTTTACCACTAGTAATGTGTTGAAATAATTTCTGGAGTTGTGGGATAAGTTGGCTCGCTAATTTCTTGTAGTACAATGAGGAGAACCCATCAGGGCCTGGAGCTTTACCCGTCTTTAAATGTTTAATCGTATACTCGATATCCTCATAGGTAATATCTTGGGTCATGATCTGTTGTAGGTCTTCTGAGAGATGTTCAGGGGCATACTGATTCAGAAAGGCCTCCATCTCGCCTGGTTTTCCAGGGGAGCTGGAGCTGGAGGTGTATAGTTTCTGAAAAAAGGAAATAAAAGTACCAGTTATTTTATCAGGGTTTGAGGAAATTGTACCATTAGCTAGTCTGATTTTTTGGATTTGTCCCTGACGTAGTTCCGATTTAAGTAAATTAGCCAGCATTTTATCGGCTTTGTTAGCGTATTTATAAAATTTGTGTCTAGTCTTACGGATAGCCTTCTCGGCTTGTTCTATTTGGCATGCATGGAGTTTTTGCCTAGTCTCATCTATCAGCTTCCAACAACGTTTTGAGGGGCGGAGTCGGTTAGATTGCTCTAAGGGAAGCTAATTCGGTTTCCAGACTTTTTTGAACCTGCATCCTCTCTTTCTTTTTTCGTGAAGCATATTTTATTAAACAACCCCTGATGTAGGCTTTGTGCGCCACCCAGACCCAACCTATCGATGCATCAGGCCGTAAATTATCCTGAAAGAAATTTTTTATCTCCTGCGAGATAAAGTCTATACATTCAGGGTCTGCCAATAAGCTCTCATTCAATCTCCAGGTGGGACGCCTAAACAAGGGGACCTGTAAGTCAAGTGTGGTCTGCACTAAGTCATGATCAGACCATGCACATTGTATGTGCTTAGAGTCCAGGAGTGAAGGGGTGTCAGAAGCATTAACCAGGATATAATCGATTCTGGAGTAGGAGTCATGCGGGTGGGAGTAAAAGGTATAATCCCGAGTAGAACCATTAACCTCTCGCCAGGAATCAAAAAGCCTGTATGTATGGAGTAGTCGTTCTACTCGCTTAGTGGACGTCTTATGTCGCATAGGGTGGGTAGACATAGATCGGTCCAGTATATGGTTAAAGGACAAATTAAAGTCTCCAGCCCAAATGAGTCTGGTTTTGTTTAAGTCCGGCAAAAGGTTACAAAGCGAGTCAAAAAATAGGAGTGGATCATCATTCGGGGCATAACTGGAGATGATTGTATAGTGCTGATCATATAGAGTACCCTGAAGGATGATATATCGACCGTTAGCATCCAGAGTAGCACTGAGAGTGATAAAGGGGAAGTTTTTGTGGATAAATATAGCAACGCCTCTATGTTTGCTAGTGGTATAAGCCAGATAGTGAGTGTGGTATTGCTTGTGAAAGAATTTTGGGTAGGACTTTTGAGTGAAATGCGTTTCCTGGAGGCAAAGGATATCTGGAGAGAGGTTCTTGTACATATTGAAAGCCAATCTTCTCTTATTGGGAGAATTGAGACCCTGCACATTATGAGAGATTATTTTAATCCCCATTGTCCTGTATGTTGGTGGCCCGCTTACAGTCGGCTAAGGAAAGCAGGAGCTCAATTCTCCAGTAAGAGTATACATCAGTAACAATTGAAAACAACATTAAATGCACTTTATAGCCCAGCTGCCAAAAAAAACCAACAAAATAGAGAGAAATGTTATGCGAAAAATTTAGTAAGGACAAAAAACAGAAACAGAGAATAACAAATTTGCATAGTAAACATTTTGCCACCATGAAGTTCCACCCTACGGGGGTATCCATGGCAGAAATGTTCTCAGGGGGGCAGCAACATCCCGGGCCCGCTGAGAAGCTTTAGGGAAAAAAGGGTGAGAGAAAACGTCCAGCTAACTTAGCTGGAGACAAAGGAGAACAACTGTAGTGAAGGAGAAAAAAAAACTTGTAGACCCTGTGCAGGGAGAGAAAACATCAGGGAATGTGGTAATTACCCACAGTGTGGGTTGTTGTGGAACAAGTTCCCAGAGAGGAGTCAGGTCGCAGCCAGGTCTTGTCTTTGGCGAGAAAGCCGTTGATCCTTCGGTGGAGACGGAGAAGATTGGTGCTTTTGTTGTTTGGCTGGAGGAGTGGTAGCCCAGTCAGGGTCAGGTCGTGGGGAGGTGGATGAGGAACGGCTGTCCCTCGTGGAGGGTGAGGCAGAGGGTTCCAAAAGAGACAGGCCTGCTTCCAAAGTAGTGATGGACTGTAGTTTCCCGTTCCATTGGAATTGCAGCGAGAAAGGGAATCCCCATCTGTACTTCACTTTGTGCTTTATCAATACAGCAGTCACCGGTTTGAGCATCCTCCTTTTTTGGAGAGTAACTGGGGCTAAGTCCGCATATAGTTGCATCTGATGCGGTAGGGAATCCTTGCCCGCGGTGCGGGCTGCATGAAGAGCCAAATCTCTGACCTCAACATGATGCATCTTGAGTACAATGTCTCTAGGGAGGTTGGGGTCGCGAGGACGGCCCAAGGCTCTATGGATTCGTTCAATATGAAGGCGCCCCACCGGCAGATCCGGTAGCAGCTGCAATAGTGTAGCATCCATTAGACCCATCAGGTCGGTAACAGTTTCAGGGACACCCTTAACCCGTAAGTTACCTCTCCGTGACCGGTTCTCCAGATCCTCCAGCTTATTTTCTAGTTGCGCCATTTGGGCCTGGTGCGCAGATATCAGTTTCTGGTCATCCTGGAGGGCTGCCGCATGGCCGTCTGCAGTGTATTCCAGCCTGTCAACTCTGTCCCCCAGTTCACGTATTTGCTGAGAAAATTCGGCAACTGCCGCCTTAAGTTCAGTTTTAAACAGTTGCTGTACAGCTTGTAGTGCTGCCTGCGTGTCAGTACCTGATGTCTGCTGTTCAGAATCCGAGTTCTGTTCTGCACATGGAGACAAAGATGGCCGCTGGGATTGTTCAGTTGCGCGCCGATTAAACATTGGCGGAGTCTGAAGCTGTTGCTTCTTTTTCGCCGACGGCGGGGCCATACTGCTGTTCAGGGCAGATTCACAGAGCGGTAGAGGTTGTGTCTCGAGCGGTTCTGCAGCGTTTCACGGCTAAATATTGCTAAGTTCAGCGGGTCGGGCACGGAGCTCTTACAGGCACATCCTGCACATTTTAAGGTTAACAATGGTGTACACATATCAGCATTTACTAAAATGCGTGAGACTTCAAATGAACAAGGACAATGCTAAACAATTGTTACATGTCATTAACTTAAATTAGGCAGCGATTATGTATTATTTTAAGTAGCATGAAGCAATAAACCTGACTGTAACTGTACTGACCGAATATAAGTTACAAAAAACAATTGCATTATGAATGAGTTGAATATCTATCTATATAATACACAAAAGCCATGAATATCTTGTAAATTATATTCTTATAAACGGTGAGTTCTGATGTCATCAGTTATAAACGGTGAGTTCTGATGTCATTTCTGTCACATGACTCACTGAAATTTGTGTATTATAATAAATAAAGTACCCCCAGTTGCAAAATATGAGGATATTAGAAGTTACCTCGGAGTTCCATGACCTGTATAAAAACACTCGGCCTTCGGCCTCGTGTTTTTATATGGTCATGAAACTCCTCGGTAACTTATAATATCCTTATATTTTACAAGAGGGGGTACTTTATTCACTATATATATAGATATAGATATATATATATACTGTATTGAACGTAAAGCAGGATGCGGCACTTTCAGGGACTTGATACAAAAAATCTTTATTGAACTCAACGTTTCGATCCCCCACAGGAATCTTCGTCAGGAGAAATACAGAAAACAACCAGAAAGCTCACCACAGAATAGAAACCCACGGATCCAATTTGGCACCAAAATGTGTCGCTAGGCAACCACTGCTGTCACTGAGCCATCAGAAAGCAGATCATTTAAATGCAGAGAAACCTAAAGCAGAATATACTCAGGCAAGGGTATAGTCTACAAAAGTAGCTGTTTTGTTGAAAACAGAGGTTAAATGTAAGATTAAAACCACCAGACAGACCTCCTCCTAACCGGCCAATCAAATCTGTACTCATTGTGATTATAGTCTAGAGGTGGGTGGGTGCTTACGTGCACCGGAGGTCCGTAACCCAGGGAGACGGAAGAGTTACAATCTGAATGAGGTTAGAGAAAGGGCCCAGCTGCCATTTGAAAATGAAAATAATAAAGACCAATCGGATCGTTTCTTAGAATTGGCCATTCTATAACATAGCAGAAGTTAACTTAAAAATAAACCACCCCTTTAACAGGTAGAATATGTATATATGAAAATACTTGTTATGAAAAAAAAGTATTGCAAACTGATATCTATATAGTGGAGAAAAATGCCACCTGGTGTCTGATAACAGAAAATACATTTGTCATTATTTGTAGCTAGTAGCAAGGATATATAACATTGTTAAAGGGATATGTCATGGGAAAACCTTTTTTTTTTCCAAAATGCATCAGTTAATAGTGCTGCTCCAGCAGAATTCTGCACTGGAATCCAATTCTCAAAAGAGAAAACAGATTATTTTATATTCAATTTTGAAATGTGACATGGGGCTAGACATTTTGTCAATTTCCCAGCTGCCCCTGGTCATGTGATGTGTGCCTGCACTTTAGGAGATAAATGCTTTCTGGCAGGCTGCTGTTTTTCCTTCTCAATGTAACTGAATGTGCCTCAGTGGGACATGAGTTTTTACTATTGAGTGTTGTTCTTAGATCTACCAGGAAGCTGTTATCTTGTGTTAGGGAGCTGTTATCTGGTTACCTTCCCATTGTTCTTTTGTTTGGCTGCTGAGGGGGGGGGAAAGGGAGGGAGGTGATATCACTCCAACTTGCAGTACAGCAGTAAAGAGTGATTGAAGTTTATCAGAGCACAAGTCACATGACTTGGGGCAGCTGGGATATTGACAATATGTCTAGCCCCATGTCAGATTTCAAAATTGAATATAAAAAAATCTGCTTGCTCTTTTGAGAAATGGATTTCAGTGTATAATTCTGCTGGAGCAGCACTATTAACTGATTCATTTTGAATAAAATGTTTTTTCCCAGACAGTATTCCTTTAATGTAACTGAATCAGTCTCAGTGGGACTTGGCTTTTACTATTGAGTGTTTGAGTGTTGTTTTTAGATCTACCAGGGAGCTGTTATCTTGTGTTAGGGAGCTGCTATCTGGCTACCTTCACTTGCAGGGCCGGATTTACAAAGTGGGCGCCCCTAGGCCCACTACCGTTCGTCGCCCCTGTCCCCTCCAGGGGGACATGAGCAATGGGGATTGGCATACGGGAAATTTAAAAAAATATTGTATCTCCAACGCATCCTCAGTGTTTTTGAACCAATGTGGGTGTGGTTGGGCAGCATGCCGCCCCCCTAAAATCCTGCCGCCCTAGGCCCGGGCCTAGGTGGCCTTTCTACAAATCCGGGCCTGTTCACTTGTTCTTTTGTTTCGGCTGCTGGGAGGGGGGAAGGGAGGCGGTGATATCACTCCAACTTGCAGTACAGCAGTAAAGAGTGACTAAAGTTTATCAGAGCACAAGTCACATGACTGGGGGCAGCTAGGAAACTGACAATATGTCTAGCCCCATGTCAGATTTCAAAACTGAACATAAAAAAAAATCTGTTTGCTCTGAAATGGATTTCAGTGCAGAATTCTGCTGGAGCAGCACTATTAACTGATGAGTTTTGAAAAAAAAAACATGTTTTCCCATTTATTTATCCCTTTAAAAAAAAAGTGGAGCAGAAAAGATGAGGTAAATGGCACAGGTGAAATAGTGGATAACAGATAACACCATTATGTTCTTCAGAGCTTATCTGCTATCTGATGTGTAACTTGAGCCTTTTCTCCTTTGAATGGCACAGCAGGTTTTTTTTATAAACTATAGTAGAGTCTGCGAAAAACGAGTGATAAAAACGAGAGTAAAATGAGTGATACCATGATGTCTCTTCTGGTTTCTGTGAAGCCAATGTCAGGGGTGGGGCCGGTTTGATCGGCCACAAATGCAGGTAAGGGGGTGTTGGTTGCACTGGTAAAACGGCCCCACCCCTGACATTGGCTTCACAGAAACCAGAAGCAACATCATGGTATCACTCGTTTTTCGCAGAGTAAAGTACTGTAGACCAGACCCACAATAAACCCGACCTGCGGGAAACCCGACCCGCTGCAGGACGCAAGTGGGGGTGGAGGGGTGATCCTAGGAGGGGATCTATTAGCTGGAACCCCTTATCGAGAAGGCATTTAAAAACAGGAATGGCATTTTCTATAGAATCCAACTGTGACACTGCACTAAAGAATGCAGTTATCTGATGGCTATTCTAGAAAAAGCCTGTCAGAAACAATCCTGTAACCATAATGTAAGAAAAAAATATGGTGACCATAGAAATACGCTTTTTATTTTAAGAGGAGTAAACCAAAACACTTAAACTGGACATAAACAAACAACAAAAATAAAATTGTGCCTAATAAAATTTAAGCTACAATTTACAATTTTCATTACAATTTCTCAATGGTTTCAAATTCATTTTTAAATGTAACTGCTACTGAAAGCCTGATCTGTCTGCCCCTTGCTGTTCTCTGAACTGCTGGTTCTGCTTATTGAAATAATGTAGCACAGGGCTATCCAACTGGCGGCCCGCGGGTTGCATGCGGCCCGCGACCCCCCCTCTTGTGGCCCTCCACATCAAAATCTGCCTGCTGTGTCTTCTTACCATATGTAAACTTTAAAAGGTATCACTACAGAGATTAACTGGCCCCTGCATTGTCTAAACCACAAATTCAGACTAATCCCCTGTATTGTTCACACCTTTGATCCCCTTGCATTGTTCACACTTGTGACACCTCTATTGTTCACTCCCCTAAATCCCTGTACTGTTCACACATGAGACCCAGACTGAAACTGCCCACATTGTTTTCCTGTTCACACTTTATTCAAAATGCTAATGGGGCACCAGCACTGTGTCACTGTATGTAGTACATATTAGACTGGTGCTGATTCTTGTCTCCTGCTCTGTTCTGCCTTCCATATGCTCCCTGTGTGTGTCATACTTTGGTATTTGTTCTGGGGGTTTGTTAGCATTTGAAAATGATTGTTATTCGCCACTAAGATGTTTAATCATATGCTGGGGTACTGTATTATACACAGGGGAGGAGGAGGCACGCTAATTTATGGGTATGTCTTAATATGAGTTTTTTCACATATGAGTGGCATCCTTGCCAGGGCAGGCACAAGGTAGTTCAGCACCCTAGGCAAGAGCTTCACTCAGTGCCCCCTGTCCTGCATTACCATTTCCCTCCTTACCATGATGGTTTTTAAATAAAGAGATCAAGAAAATGTACAACACTTTTTCATTTATATTACTGCCCCTTGTACCTGTGCCAGCAAGCTCAGCAGCCATCCATCATACAGCCCTCCTGCAGCCATCATATTGCCTCCAATCTTTACCTGTGTCAGCAGCAGCCAAAAATAAGTCTGATCACATCATATTGCCCCCAAGTATTTATGTACCTGTGCCAGCGCCCAGCAGCAACAGCAAACATATGAGCCCCAAATCTGTACCTGGCTGTGCCAGCAGGAAGCTTCATACTTTACAGTAATAGAAAGAATGTCTTCAGCTCAGTGCAACTGTGCAAGGCTGAGAGCAGCGAGAGCCACACCAAGCAGGCCGCCAGCTCTCTGCCTCTCTCTGTCATTCATCACATCAGTGACATCATTAACGCATGTACGCACATCGTGCTGCACTGCACAGAAGGAGTTATTACTTGCCGGCAAGAGGGAGAAGGGGAAGGAGATGGATTCCATCCAACTGGGTGACCATGATTACTGAAACAAATTATTAAATAAACTCTTGAAAAAAAGTGTGCCCTTCAATGATGGCGCCCTAGGCAGCCGCCTACTCTGCCTACCCCTAGTTCTGGCCCTGATCCCTTCAGTGAGCACCAACCATTTGTTTTTTTGGTGTGCTATTAATGCAGACATGGTCTTGCGGTAACATGGGTGTGGTTTAAAGTGGGTGTGGTCTAAACACAGGGAGTGGCTAACACTGGCTTCCGTTAACAGCCCTCTACCAGGAAGATTGGAAAAATCCCGGCCCTCGGTACATAGAAGTTGGACAGCAATGATGTAGCAGAATCCAGCTGATTAAAGATCTATAAAGAAGCATGCAAGGCATTGAGGATGAACAGTCTTGGCAGGAGAGCTGAATTCTGCTGTTTTTTTTTATTCAAGGTTAAGAACCATGAGTCCATACTGTTTAAACTGCAAATACATTTACAAATAACGTTAAAATCATAGAAATGTTTAACAACTGCATCTTAACTTGTTAAAGAAATTGGAAAAAAACATATGTGGCCTTAGAATACTGTGATTCAAAGGAGTTAAAGTCTACAGGGATTCCTGTATGCAGCAGATTTAATTAATATTTCTATGTAGTGAATTCAGTAAATGTGCACATAGATACTTTTAACTAATGCATTGAATTATAAACTGAATTTTTGCTTCAAACAGAGGATTAGTTAATAACATGAGTTACATAAAATAGAAAAAAATGTAGTACTATGAATGGGTGAAAGGTGGCAGTCTAGATAACAGATATGGTTAAATGACATTGCTTTTAACTTGTAGAGGGTGAACTAGATCTATATGGGTTTTAACTAAAAATATTGGACCAACTACAAGGTAACAATACAGATAATTAATAAAATAAGTTAAAAACATAATTCTAAGTGCTGACTGTAAAAAAGAATGGTTACTAAATCTTTACTATCTTATACTTTTTGGATTTAGCCAAATACGATATTCTCAAGAAAGAAATTTGACTGACAGCTGAGACCAATCAGAACCCTAATTTATGTATTAAAATTTGAGAAAAATAAACCATGTGATAAAAGGGTCTAGCACTTTTTTTCAGTACAGTTGTTTTCAAATAGTTTACTAGAAATAAAAACTTTTTTTAGTTACTTTCTATATTCTATTTGTGATTGTTTTTCCAATAGTGAAGTTCAAAGTTTCATTTTTCAGCATATGCTTTTGTGAAGCCTCTCGGGGGGGGGGGGGGTCATTGACTTTGTAAACTGTTGTACATTGATTAGTTTGATCAGTTGATACATTTCTTATCTTTAGCCCTGCTGAGCAATAACCCTGAGTTTCATTAAAGGCAGTAATTCTAATTGATACAATAGTTACTAATATTCCACAGATTCTGCTGAGAAACATAACAATTAGACAAGGCCTTTCTCCACATATGTATGTTTATCCTCCACACATGGGGGAATTCACGAAACTGTAACATTTGCAAAAGCTCCATATTTTCATGCAAGGTTGGATTAATCTGATGGCTCAAATGCATTAAATGGATAGTTTGCCTTTATGTTACGTTTTAATATTTTATAGAATGCCCTATTCCTAGCAATTATGCAACTGGTTTTCATTATTTATTTTTTTATAGTTTTTGATTATTTGCCTTTCCTTTTTGCCTGAGTTAGTGACTATACAGAACACAGTTTTAAACTAATTTGGTTTGATTGAATATAACCTCCACATGTTACCTAGGTTAATAACGTTTCCAGGATGATTTCTTTTTTGTTATTATCACGCAATGTTAGCAAACTATACTTATCTATGGATAAGCACTGATTCATTTGGCATAGCCTGTGCAAAGTTGAACTTTATGTATATATGTATTTGCGGTAAGAGCAATGATATCCTGTAGGCAGATATGGTGGTATTTTCTAAATAGGCATCCAAGGGCCTTTCCTATGGGTGAAATTGTTCTTCATGTACACAAAGGATATAAGAACCAGATTCAGTTTTACTTTGAAATACAGTATTGAGTGTGGCACACTCACAAGAGTTAAGCAGTGCAGCATTACACTATGGGGGGCATAAGCAAGGCCTCTCTGCCAGTCACATGCACAACCTAAAGCAATAAGTGATTGATGTTTGACTGTATGAGGTGCAGACTAACTGACTATAGAGTCAGGTTTCACTGTCCTTTTTGTGCAGTATGCACCCAGGCATTTTCTCCAATAAGCGAGTGCAGTTATTTTTGTTGTTACACACACACATATATATATATATATATATATATATATATATATATATATATATATATATATATATATATATATATATATATATATATATATATCTTTCTAAGATGCTGACTGCGGCCACCAATTTTCTTATAATTTGGGAGGGGGGCCCTGGCCACCAATTTTTTTTTTATGGGGGGCCTGACCACCAATATCTTTTTATCTTTTATTAACAATGTGGGAATGCTAGCCACCAATATTTTTTTTACTATGTGGTGGGGATGGCGGACCTGTAGGTGGAGCTTTCGGTGGGCGCAGCCTAGGGGGCCCAGGAAATGTGTGTGTTTGTGTGTGTTTTTTTATAAGACAAGTAGTTGTCATGAGAATGTCAGTTACTTTTAATAACATGTAGAATTTGGAAGAGATCCTGACATCCTTTATAATAATCTTCAAGTGTCTCTGCGTCCAGTCCCTGTGTCCATGGAATTGCGCTACTGCGCATGTGCCCCACGGACCGTCTCTGGCGCGGCCCCTGCGTACTTATGACGTCAGTACGCATGGGCGCAACAGTAGATAAGATGCCTGTGACCTGTCGCCTAGGAGAAAGAAGAGTTAGCTGCTGAAATTACCTGTCCGAAGAGAGGATCTGCCGCCTGCCACCTGAAGAGGATCCACCGCCGCCTGAAGAGGATCCACTGCCGCCTGAAGAGGATCCACCGCCACCTGAAGAGGATCCACCGCCCCTGAAGAGGATCCACCGCCGCCTGAAGAGGATCCACCACCGCCTGAAGAGGATCCACCACGGCCTGAAGAGGATCCACCGCCGGCTGAAGAGGATCCACCGCTGCCTGAAGAGAGGATCCACCGCCGCCTGAAGAGAGGATCCACCGCCGCCGCCTGAAGAGAGGATCCACCGCCGCCGCCTGAAGAGAGGATCCACCGGCGTCTGAAGAGAGGATCCACCGCTGTCTGAAGAGAAGATCCACCGACGCCGTCTGAAGAGAGGATCCACCGCTGTCTGAAGAGAGGATCCACCGACGCCGTCTGAAGAGAGGATCCACCGCCGTCTGAAGAGAACATCCACTGCGACGTCTAAAGAGAGGATCCACCGCCGCCAAAGGAGAAGAAGAAGCCACCGCCGAGGAAGAAGACGTCACTAAGGAGAAACCGCGTGAAAGGGCCCCGGCGAACTTGACAGGTAAGTCCCACTGGCAACCAATGTTAACCCCCCTGGCCACCAATGTTAACCCCCTGGCCACCAATGTTAACCCCCCCTGGCCACCAATGTTAACACCCCCTGGCCACCAATGTTAACCCCCCTGGCCACCAATGTTAACCCCCCTGGCCACCAATGTTAACCCCCCTGGCCACTAATGGTAACCCCCACTGGCCACCAATGTTAACCCCCCTGGCCACCAATGTTAACCCCCCCTGGCCACCAATGTTAACCACCCTGGCCACCAATGTTAACACCCCCCTGGCCACCAATGTTAACCCCCCCTGGCCACCAATGTTAACCCCCCTGGCCACCAATGTTAAACCCCCCCTGGCCACCAATGTTAACACCCCCCTGGCCACCAATGTTAACACCCCCTGGGCACCAGCATTAACCCCCTGGCCACCAGTGCTACAAAGGGGGCCCTGCCTACTAATGTTACCCATTCTGAAATGTTGGGAGGTAAGCGACGACATATGTTCTAGCGCCCGTTAATTTAACGGGCTTAATGTCTAGTCATGTATAAATGCTTTTTCCTAGCAGCTCTCTTGGTTTCCACTGATTACCAGGCAGTAGCAAATCAGTGACTTGGGGGGGGGCATGGGTCATAACTGTTTGCCTTTGAATCTGACCTGCATGAAGGTCCGGACTGAGAATTAAAATAGGCCCTGGCATTTCAGGTACACAGAGGCCCAATCAGCTCACAAAGAGGCCCAAACAGCCCCCACCAGCCCACTAAATACTGACTTTCTATGGCACCTTATAGCAGCCCCTCTGGCATTTGCTACAACCCACAGATTGCCAGTCCAGGCCTGCGCATGCTATGGATTAATTGCAAACTCACTGAACAGTTATGTCCCATGTGGCTCCCCTTGGAGTCGCTGACTAACTCAGAGTTAGAGAGCTGAAAAGCAGGAAGTAGTGTTCTGGTTATTATGTTAGACATCCAGTCACTCCAGCCTTTATACATTACATTTTTGCCTAACTAACGATATTAGAAACATTTTTTATTTTGCACAGCCTATCTATTTACCCATTTTTAATTTCTACACTGTACTGTTCCTTTAAGACTCGAGCCCCACTGAAAGCAATTACAAGGGCCCTCTTTTATTACCAGTATTTTAGTATGGCATCTGTATGTTCAATGTTTGCGCCCATTTATTATGCTTTATAAATATGTGTTAAATAATAATGTCATTAGATATAGAGAGCCAGAGACTGACACATTCACATTTCACTATCGGCCCCACTAATGTCTGTGGGAAAAGCCCTCTCCAGTATCTATGTCACTTTAGCACGGCTTAAAGGCCTGGCTGTGATTGTTCAGGAAATAGGCGCGCACACAGGGCGCTTCAGTCCCACAGGTAATCCAGCTAATGACAACCTGACGCCTCTCACATACAGCGGCCGGTACTATAGAGACAGTCACACGGCAACTGGGCCCCGCCCCTGACATACGCGAAAGACCAGAGACAGCCAATTGCTATTCGGATTGACATCACTTGTGTGTAATCTTGTTATTGCCCTGTTCCAGTATGGCGGCTCTTCCGGAGACAGCCAGACGACTGGGGCGGGTCAAACAGTGAAGGCTACCGGAGCCCAGAGGTACGGGGCAAGGGCCAGGCCCGGAGTGGATTAATACGTGTGAAGGGGACGGAAGCCGTGTAGGACCGGCCTTGTCTCTGTAGACTTATGATGCGGTGGTGTTAGAGGGAAAGGGAGCCCCCCGGACGAATTTAAGGATGATCCCAAAGGTAAGGAATACAGAACTGCCTACGGAGGCACTTGTTAACGCAACATGGCAAGCTCCACGCACAGTTATTGCAAAAAAACATAATGATGGAAATGATATTTACAGTACAGTGTGTGTAATAGGAACAAGTAGCTGGGTGTCGGGCTGCGGGCATGACTGAGTGGCAAACCGGAGGGTGTCAGGCGTGAGAGACTAGCAGAAGGGCGACTGGTGTGATAAGCAATTAGGAGAGTGACTGCTAGAAAGTTGACCTGCATAACACACAGCTGGAAGGGTGACAGGCATGAGACACAGCTGAGACAGCTGGAAGGGTGACAGGCATGAGACACAGCTGAGACAGCTGGAAGGGCGACCGCCATGAGACACAGCTGGAAGGGTGACAGGCATGAGAGACAGCTGAGACAGCTGTAAGGGTGACAGGCATGAGAGACAGCTGAGACAGCTGGAAGGGTGACAGGCATGAGAAACTACTGGATGGGTGACAGGCATGAGAGACAGCTGTAAGGGTGACAGGCATGAGACACAGCTGAGACAGCTGGAAGGGTGACAGGCATGAGAGACAGCTGGAACTGGGTGACAGGCATGAGAGACAGCTGGAAGGGTGACAAGCATGAAAGACAGCTGGAAGGGTGACAGGCATGAGAAACTACTGGATGGGTGACAGGCATGAGAGACAGCTGAGACAGCTGGAAGGGTGACAGGCATGAGAGACAGCTGGAAGGGTGACAGGCATGAGAGACAGCTGGAAGGGTGACAGGCATGAGAGACAGCTGGAAGGGTGACAGGCATGAGAAACAGCTGGAAGGGTGACAGGCATGAGAGACAGCTGGATGTGTGACAGGCATGAGAGACCGCTGTAAGAGCGACAGGCATGAGAGACCGCTGTAAGAGCGACAGGCATGAGAGACAGCTGTAGGAGCGACAGGCATGAGAGACAGCTGTAAGGGCGACCGGCATGAGAGACAACTGAAAGGGCAACAGGCATGAGAGACAGAAGGGTGACGGGCATGAGAGACAGAAGGGTGACGGGCTTGAGAGACAGAAGGGCGACAGGCTTGAGAGACAGAAGGGCGACAGGCTTGAGAGACAGAAGGGCGACAGGCTTGAGGGACAGAAGGGCGACAGGCTTGAGAGACAGAAGGGCGACAGGCTTGAGAGACAGAAGGGCGACAGGCTTGAGAGACAGAAGGGCGACAGGCTTGAGAGACAGAAGGGCGATAGGCTTGAGAGACAGAAAGGCGACAGGCATGAGAGACATCTAGAAGAGTGGCTGGCATGAACAACACATAGAGGGTAACTGGCATGAGAAACAATTCATGCAGAGGTCCCCATCTAGTGACAGTTAGCAATTTTCCAGGCCAGATAGGGTGCCAGGGAATTAAAAAGCTAGTAGTCTTTAAGGTAAGGGAGAGACAACTTTCATTATGGCAGAGGGGCAGTTAGGGTGCGACAGACAAGTTTGGGAAGGAGACATTCTGCCACAATGGTTAACACTGCTGCTGCTTTGCAGTGATGGACTCCTAAGTTAAATACCAGGCAGCCAGGGTGTCTCCATGGAGTTCCCATGCATACTCCAATTTCCTCAGGTGAGTTAACTGGCTGATATACTACTGTGTGTGATAGGTCAGGAATGTGAATGATGTATAATATCTGTACACCACTGCAGAATATGCTGTTTCAATTTAAATAAAGCATAGTAAAAAAACGACATGAGATGACGCTAGAAGATATACAAGATAGAACAGAGTCTCTTAGATTTTAAACTCTCTGAAGCAGGTACCTCGTTCCAACTGTGCATTGAAATACTTAGGACATCGTTTTTTTGAGGTATCTTAAACATACCTCTTTTTTGTGTCTATAACTTTTAAATTGCTGCATTTGCTTGTAGTTCTATATAAATAAACACTACAACTAGAAAGGGTGATTTTTGTTGTTGAAAGCAGATAGCCTTTATGATTGATGAAGATGTCATCATTTGGTCCTTTTAGAATATTTTTACATTTTTGAATTATTCATATTTTTTTGTTCTGCAGCCCTCAGGCTTAGAATTCTAACTGGTTGCTGTGGTTAATGACTCTAGCAACTAGTTAGCAGTTTAGAAATCAAAATAGAAGATAAATGAATAGTATACAGTATATAAAAATAAAAAAAGTATTAACACATAATCCTTACAACCCATCTGTGTTTTGGATGCTGGTTCAGTGACCCCAATAACGAGACAGCATTTTCAATTACAGGCTTGGAACAAAACTAATTGGAAAGCTTAAAGTAGGGGTATTTCATGTTTTATCTTCTTCCAAGGGTATTCATAAAAACAGAAAAAAATATATACAAAATAAGGACCATTTGCAAATAGTCTCAAAATATGATTGTAGAAATTATACTGAATCTTCATTTAGACATACATTACCCCTTTAATCTAAATGTGAACTTCTGCAAGTTCTTGGCTCTGAGGTTGCGAACACACAAATCCCAACATGATAATGCATGATGGGAGCTGTAGTTCACCCGTTGTTGGAGCTGTAGTTCACCTGTTGTTGGTGAGCCAAGCTGGAGATGTTAACTTGTTTGCACCATACATACATTATATATCCTCTAGATTCAGTTATAGCTTCATAAGAGGGCACCTTAGGAAAGATATTAATAGAGCTGAAGTGCTGGAAGGCTTCTTTAGTTGTTTAGATTCTCACAAAGGCAGGTTAGGAAAGGCAATCTAGTTAAGCAAGTGCTACAAGTAGGTCTATCTATCTATCTATCTATCTATCTATCTATCTATCTATCTATCTATCTATCTATCTATCTATCTATCTATCTATCTATCTATCTCCCAGTAATGGTACAATTCTGGCATGAGATTTTCCAAAGCAGCATAAATTAGTACCCATAGTGGTACACTGCAAAAAAAAAAAAATGTAGTGCATTTAGCAGGCTCCTGTTCTGCTGAAATTCTGGTTCTGAGAACTTATGCTTGCATTTTAGCACTTTTGCACTTGCATTCATGAAAGAAACCCCAATGTTTGCACTATACATACATTATGGGGCCCATTCACTAAGTTCGAGTGAAGGAATAGAGGAAAAAAAAAATAGTTTGAATTTCGAATGTTTTTTTTGGCTACTTCGACCATCGAATTGGCTACTTCGACTTCGAATCGAACGATTCAAACTAAAAATCGTTTGAATATTCGACCATTTGATAATCAAAGTACTGTCTCTTTAAAAATTTCTTCGACCCCCTAGTTCGCCACCTAAAACCTACCGAGGCCAATGTTAGCCTATGGGGAAGGTCCCCATAGGCTTGCTAACAATTTTCTGATTGAAGGATAATCCTTCGATCGATGGATTAAAATCCTTCGAATCGTTCGATTCGAAGGATTTAATCTTTCGATCGAACGATTATTCCTTCGAACGAATTGCGCAAAATCCTTCGACTTTGATATTCGAAGTCGAAGGATTTTAATTCGGCAGTCGAATATCGAGGGTAAATTAACCCTCGATATTCGACCCTTGGTACATCTGCCCCTATATGTCCTCTAGATTCAGTTATAGCTTCATAAGAGGGCACCATAGGAAAGGTTATTAATAGAAAAGGTAATTAATAGAGCTGAAGTGCTGGAAGGCTTCTTTAGTTGTTTATATTCTCACAAAGGCAGGTTAGGAAAGGCAATCTAGTTTAGCAAGTGCTACAAGTAGCTGGGAGGTGTCAGCTAAAGAATAGATGACCTAATGTAAGGAGGATGGACACACCTAATTAGTGTGAGATAATAAAAACAAATTGTACATTTCACATAAAAAGAGTACTGTATATCATTGTTGCGAGTGTATGATGTCCGGTAAAGTTACAGTAAAATAATATCTCTAGAATATGCAGTGCCTATTAAAGTGGAAGTGAATACTACATGGTTCATATTCGATGAACAAGAGACTATTATTAAAGCTTCATTTCACCATTATGCAGAATCGCATGTACTGTATGTGTATAATTAAGAGAGTATTACCTATAAATAGCACTTGTGAATTTATCCTTTACTAGTTGTGTATCCTGTTTGTTATAAGGTTGCTTTTTCTGACTCTACCTTCCCTTTACTTGCTGTCTCCGCTCAGCCTTAGGTTCTGTGGATTCTGCAGCACTGCCTAGTTGCTCAACCTCACCGCAATGATTTTATTTTCACTTTATCGTCCCTAGTCCCTCACATTTTTCTCACCATTAACAGTGTCACCTTTTATTTAACCATTTTTTTAAGTCATTTTGCAGTCATTGTTGACTTTGATCAGTGGCTTAACAAGATATTATTGGGCCCCAAAGCAAATTATTTTTCAGACCCCCAAAATGTATAGCGGTTGGCCTGTTTTACCAATATTTTTTGAAGTTGTATATGAATAAGTCCTCATGGAGCCCCTATACCTCCTGGGCCCCCTTGCAGCTGCAGGGTCTGCTTCCTCTGTAGTTACGACCTTGACTCTGATCTATACACCTTATAATCAAATGTTTGCAGAATCATGCTGTATTCATCTGTGCATTATTGCCCAAATCCACCACTCCCTTCGCTTAAAAACAGCCAGAAAACTGAATTCTACTGTTATTTCCCAGTTGAATGACTCTAACTTAAAGGAGAACTAGCGCCTAACTAAAGAAGTAGGCTAGAAGTATTGTACATTATGTTTTTGGCTTCTGTACCAGCCCAAGGCAACCACAGCCCTTTAGCATGGAAGATCTGTGTCTCCAAAGATGCCCCAGTAGTTCCCATCTGACGATTCACTGCACATGCTCTGTGCTGCTGTCATTTACTGAGCTTAGTGACTGACTCCAAATGTACAGCACACATAGAATATAAATGTCACAATATAAGGCTGATTAATACAGATAATCACTACATGGCAGCACAGAAACTACTGATATTAGCATCAGAATTTAATAATCTGCCCTGTAGCATTAACTTATATTACTGGCTAACCTCATTTTCTGCTTGATAATTTGCGACGACCCTTAAGCTTCGCTTCTCAACAGCTGCTCAGAGCCCACTGAGCATGGGGATGTCACAGACACTTTCCAAGATGGTGACCCCCTGTGAATCATTGAATCATTGCTGCTATTGAGAAGCTGAAACTTTAGGTTGGTGCAATAAAGGCATTATATAAAATTACATTTTTAGCCATATTCATTTTTAGGGTTTAGTTCTCCTTTAAGGTGGCCATATACAGGCTGATGGACCAAGTTGGCAGTGCCCATGTATAGGGCCGTCAGTCAGATTTCGATTGATGGATTTAATATATATTTTGGGGGACTCCCTAGCAGGGAGCAATCCCCATCTGCATAGCTATTAATTGCTTGGTTGACAAAACACCTGGAAATGCTAGTACAGGCCAAGAACCTGGAGTACTGGCTGGTGCCTTCAGGTTGGCATGGTCTAATTGCCTTGGATCAAACATGATTGTGTTTGTAAAGCCTTGTGATTAATTACATGCACAAATAAGCAGCAGGACCACTGGGTTTTGCAAATACCTTCATCAATTTAGAGAATAGAGAATTTTTGAAAACCTATGATAACTTCCTGTAAAGTTTTCCACTACTTTGTAAAACCTGCTGAAATGATTGTGCAACTCAGCATCCTGTTTTGAACATCACCAAGTACTGATAGCACATGCTCTTGTGGGATTGTCATTTAAGCTGTGTAATTGTCCAGTATTGTATTCACTTTTTTATGTCATGTAATCCTAGACAGACTCTTATAAAAAAAAAAAAAAAAAAAAAATGAAGTGATTTATCTTTCCTTTATTTTTATGTTAATGTGCTTTAAAATACATAAAAATAGTGTTCTACATATCTGCATGTTTCATTCATTTATTTATATAAGTTGGTCAGTATGGCTACTTTTTTTCCCAGTGCAATAAATGTATTATCATTGACTGTACATTAAGGGAAAGTCTATAATACCTCTCCTTTAAAGTGGTTGTTCACCTTCCAAACACTTTTTTCAGGTGAGTTGTTTTCAGATTGTTCACCAGAAATAAAGACTTTTTTCAATTGCTTTCAATTTTTTATTTGTGATTGTTTTTCCAAAATTGAAGCCTAAAGTAATATTCATGTCTCTGGTGTTTCAGGCTGGCACCTCAGTGATTCAGGAGGCAATTCTGAAGTGTTACAATTTGCTATATTTAGTGACTACATTAGTTGACACATTTCTCAGAATCTTTGGAATATTAGCAACTATTGTATCAATTCTAAGGGCTGGGGCACACGGGCAGATTTGGGGAGATTTAGTCGCCTGGCGAGTAATCGCCTCTTCTGCAGGGCAACAGTCTCCCCAAACTGCCTTCCCCCTGCCTGCTATAATGAGAAAACGCCAGCGCAGTGGCACTCGCGGCAACTAAATCTCCCCGAATCTGCCCGTGTGCCCCTGCCCTAACAGCTGCCTTTAATGGAACTCAGGGATTCTGCTCAGCAGGGACAAAGATAAGAAATGTATCAATTTAGAATAGTTAAAGGGTCGGCAACCCCCCCCCCCAGCTGCTTTAGAAGGTGAAAAATTAACCTTTACACTTCAATATTAGAAAAACAATCCCAAAAAAAAAATAGAAAGTAATTGGAAAAAGTCTTTATTTCTGCTGAACCATCTGAAAACAACTGAAATGAAAAACGTTTTTGAAGATGAACAACCCCTTTAGGGTAAGGGCACACGCTAAGATTCGGGGAGATTTAGTCGCCAGGCGACAAAGCGCCTCTTCTTCGGGCGACTAATCTCTCCCTTCCCGCTGGCTAGAATCTAAATAAATCAGTTTATTGATGGACATCACCTGCATAGGCAAGGAAATATTTAACTATGCTACAATGATGGTGACATGGAGCAGATTGTAAGCAGATTCTAGGAGTTCAAATTCTCTTTTGGTGGGAGAGCAGTAATACACTTAGGGAGTTATTTATCAAAATCCGAATTAATCTCATTATTTTCTGAAATATACTCCAAGCAAATCCGCATGGGTTATTTCTCCTTATTTATCAATACATTTTCCCGAAAAATTCCAGTGTGGGGAAAAAACTTGAAAAAATTGTGAAAATCATCAGAAAATTCAACTCCTACGAATTTTTCGGATATTCAGCCCGAAAACCACGAAAATTTTGGATTTTTGCACTAATCCCAGTGCAGATTAGGATATGTTCAGGACTTTTCCCATTGACAACCTCGGCAGGTCTCAGATGCCAGATATTCGGATTCTGGCTTTTTCCATCCTCGGGGTATAATAAATCATTAAAAATTCGTGTTTTTTTGGTTACTAAAAATGTTTTACATTTTTTTTAAATGGTGGGCATAACTTGTAAAGAGTTAGGTGTGGCCAGGAATTTAACATCTCTCTTTATGCTGCCTTTCAGTAAGTATTACATTCTAAAGTTTGTTGAGCAATGTGTGTTCTTTAAAGGCAATGGCATAGTTAACGATCCTGAGACCTTTGTTGTCCAGGTATTAATAGCTTTGTGGGATGCAAAATGTTCAGAATTGCTTGCCATTCATTTGAATTGCAATGCCAGGTGTACTGCATAGTAGGTAACTTCTAGCTGCCACAATTCAGGTGACCATTGATAATAGGGGATTGACATTCAAATGAACAGAGAGACATTCAGATTGTTTTGCTACACCCCTCTGAACTATTAATAAAACTTCAGAAATGTTTATCTGTTAAGTTTTATGGGGGCCCTGTCGCTGAAAATGCTGTGTTTTTGGAGAGCAAAAGTAATTTGTCTTTAAAAAGTACTTGCAATATAGACTTGTGCTTAGGGCGGCAGCTTCAGGGAACAGGGAAATACAGCAGTGAAAATTAGTATTGAACACATGAATGTTTTTCTTAGTAAATATATTTCTAATGGGGCAATTGACATGCAATTTACACCAGATGTCTGTAACAACCCAAGTAATCCACACATACAAAGAATGCAAAATAAATAAATCCATAAATTATGTAAGTATTGAACACTCTTACTGAAATTTATTTAATATTTAGTAGAAAAGCCTTTGTTGTTAATGACAGCTTCAAGACGCCTCCTGGAGAAGCTAGTCGTATGCATGGGATTTTGTCCCCTTCTTCTTTCACTCATATTGTCTTCAAATCTTGAAGGTTTCAGGGGCCTCTTCTATGAACTCTGATCTTCAGTTCTTTCCATAGATTTTCAATTGGATTCAAGTAGGGCGATTGACTGGGCCATTCTATCAGCTTTATTTTCCTTCTCTAAAACCAATTGAGAGTTTCCTTGGCTGTGTGTTTGGGATCATTGTCTTGTTGACATTTTTACCCTTGTTTTATCTTCAGCATCCTGGTAGATGGCATCAGATTTCACCATTTATTTCCCCATTTATCCTTCCTTCAATTTTATGAAGTCTGCCAGTACCATATGCTGAAAAACAGCCCCACGCCATCATGTTCCTACCTGTTTCTAATGGTGCTATTGATATGGAATTTACACCAGATGTGAGGAACAAGTCAAGTAATCCACTTAGTAATTTACTTAGTAGAAAAGCCTATGTTGGTGAAAGCTTGAAGATGCCTCCTGTATGGAGAAACTTGTTGCATGCATTACGTTAACTGTCTTCAAATCTTGAAGGTTCCATGGGCCTCTTCTATGAACTCTGATCTTCAGTTCTTTCCATATATTTTCATTTGAAATCAAATCGGGGGATTGACTGGGCCATTCTAGCAGCTTTATTTTCTTTCTCTGAAACCAATTGAGAGTTTCTTGGCTGTGTGTTTGGGATCATTGTCTTGCTGAAATGTCCACCCTTGTTTCATCTTCAGCATCCTGGTAGATGGCAGCAGATTCTTATCACGAATGACCAGGTTCATTTCCCCATTTATCCTTCCCTCAATTATATGAAGTCTGTGAGTACGTTATGCTGTAAAATAGCCCCACACCTTGATGTTCCCACCAACTTCACTGTTGGTATGGTCTTTTTGGGATGATGTACAGTGCCATTTTTCCTCCAAACATGTGTGCAATGACATCCAAAGAGGTTAATTTTGGTCTCACCTGACCAGACTATATTCTCCTAGAATTTCATTTGCTTGTCCAAATGTTGTGCTACAAACATTAAACGAGCTTGAACATGCTTTTTCTTCAGCAGTGGAGTCTTGTGCTTTGAGCGTGCATAGAGGCCAAGTCGGTTGATTGTATTACTTATTGTTTTCTTTCGAAAAAACTGTACTTGATAATTTGAGGTCTTTTTGAAGCTCTCCACGAGTGATCCTTGGCTGAACTCCTGTGATTATTCTTTTTGACTCTTCTGTCAGAAATCTTGCGAGGAGCACTGGTTCATGGCTGGTTTAAGGTGAAAGGATGTTCTTTCCACTTCTGGATTATGACCCCAACAGTGCTCACTGGAACACTCAGAAGCTTAGAAATAAGTCAGTAACCAATGCCATGAGAATGTTTTGCAACAATAAGGTTGCAAAGGTCTTGAGAGAGCTCTTTGCTTTTACCCATCATGTGACACTTCTTGTGTGACACCTTGGTAATGAGAAACCTTATTTTAGGCCATCAATTAGGACTAAACTAACTGATATTCATTTGCACTGATAGGGACAGGATTGCTTTCGAAATACTTGCTTTCTTAATTTCTTCATGTGTTCAATGTAGTCCCTGTGTCATTCCACTTTACTACACATAACTTCATTTAATAAGATATGGGGATTAGTGTCCATGTTTTTCTGTCTGTACAAAGTAGAACATAGAAATCAATTTTACACTAATCTTCGGCTTTTAATATTGAGCCAAATTTGATCAAGTTGAACATGAAATTTGAAATCGTTTTACATTAGTTCTATTTATAGTCTCTTTGAACTTACACTGATTATGTTTTGTAATGCATTCTCTTATTCCTGTTCCCAACTGACCTATATACATACCTCTGAGGTGTATCAGTATAGGAAACATGGAAACAGAGAAGCAGCTGCTTCAGTGCCAAACATTCATTATTTATTAGATTCTTTTTCCACTTGTTAAGAGAAGAATGGAAGTTGTTGTTTGGTGTCACTGTCACTTTCTCTGACAGAAGAATGCACAGTCATAACCTCTCATCTGACGGGAACTATGTATACTCTTCACACTGTTTCACTGCACACTCATATGTTTAGACCTGAACTTAAGACTCATTGCAAGATTTGGGACTTGTAGTATTTATCAGAGCTTGAAAATAAAGATTGTCGCAATGTGCCAGAGTGAAATTCTAATAGTCTCTTACTTCGGTGAGAATTTTACAGACCTGTATATCAAAGCGAGAGTTCACCATTTAATATATATCTCCCTTAAAATCTTAGTATGTGTGAATAAGAGCAGTAGATTTTGGTCTGGTGGACCTTGGTGAGCATTTTCACTCTATGGTACAAATGCTCCTTTGAGTACTTAGCGTGTAGGAATGCATACAACTTCTGAACAGATCCACTCAGAAAATGTATTCTGCATAATGAATGAAAATTTAATTCTAAGCAGCTTTACAGTACAGTTGTGGGATCCCTTAACAGGAACCCCATTCTCCAGAAAGCTCCCATAGGGTCCATTTTAATTGGGTGGTTCACCTTTAAAGGGATACTGTCATGGGAAAACATGTTTTTTTTCAAACGCATCAGGTAATAGTATTGCTCCAGCAGAATTCTGCACTGAAATCCATTAGCAAACAGATTTTTTTATATTCAGTTTTGAAATCTGACATGGGCTAGACATATTGTCAGTTTCCCAGCTGCCCCCAGATATATCTTTTGAGAATTGGATTTGAGTGCAGAATTCTTCTGGAGCAGCACTATTAAATGATGCGTTTTGAAAAAAACATGTTTTCCCATTACAGTATCCCTTTAAGGTAACTTTCAGTATGTATAGAATGGCCAATTCTAATCAGTGCATGGCTGCTAGGGTAATTTGGACCCTAGCAACCAGATTGCTGAAATTGCAAGCTAGAGAGCTGCTGAATAAAAAGCTAAATAACTAAAAAAAAACACCAATAATTGAAAAATTAAAACCAAATGCAAATTGTCTCAGAATATCACTCTTTACATCATACTAAAAGTTAGCTGAAAGATGAACAACCCCTTTAATAAAACAATTCAAATTAGGGATGCACCGAATCCAGGATTCGGTTCGGGATTCGGCCAAGATTTGGCCTTTTTCAGCAGGATCCGGATTCAGCCAAATTCTTCTTCCTGGCCGAACCGAATCCGAAACCTAATTTGCATGTGCAAATTAGGGGCGGGGAGGGAAATTGTGTGACTTTTTGTCAGAAAACAAGGAAGTAAAAAATGTTTTCCCCTTCCCATCCATAATTTGCATATGAAAATTAGGGTTCAGATTCGGTTCGGTATTCGGTCGAATCTTTCACAAAGGATTCGGGGGTTCGGCCGAATCAAAAAAAGTGGATTCGGTGCATCCCTAATTCAAATTTGAATATTATTTCCTTTTTCTCTGTAAGAATCCTTGTACTTAATGTTAACTAAGCTGCATGCATTCACATTGGCTAAAATAAGGTTAGTGCTTAGCCACAAATCTCTTGCACACTTAATCACCTTAAACTCACCCTTTTAATATGTATTCATTCATTTTAATTCATCCATAAGGTTTACAGAAATAAAATGCATTAATCTTACCATGAGTTGAGTTCAAAGAATAGATGCATTATACTGTACTTAAAATATTTGATCATATATTCAGAGACAATTCTTATATAAAAACCACCTTAAGCATGGAACAGACATTATTATAACTATTATTATATTACAATTTATGAAAAACTTTTCTTCAACCAAAGCGAGTGTCTGATGACTTGTGCACTTTTCCAAAGTAAGCATCTAATGGCGCCTGCAAAGCAGTCCTATTGGGTCTATTTAATGTTTGAATGATTTTGAGCAGCCTTAAGTTATGGTGATCCAAATCACAGAAAGATACCTTATCCGGAAAACCTCAGGTCCCAAGCATTCTGCATAATAGATCTCCTATACTTTAAGTCTTTTGTAAAGTTTTGTCTGTCTCTTATAACTCCCTCTATCCTTTCCTAAATTGCTTAAATGATTGTCATTGTTTTGGTATTAAGCTGTCTTACAGCCAAGTTATTTGTAAATTAAATTGCAGTTGGAAACAGTTTTTTCTCAGTCTTTTGCCTTTTCAGTTTGCTAAAGTACAGAAACAATGTATCAGTAATCAACTCTCTTCCAGACAAGAGTCTAATTTTCCCAATGCTTTGCACACTACTGTTATTCTCATTTGCAGGTCTGGTAATCACAGAACATTCAATGCGTTGTGGGAATAACCTGCAACAAGCAGTTCATGCACAAAACGCCAATGAATGAGAATTAAAGAGGTTGTGCAACAGAGAGTGCACTGATATCAAATTATAGGAGTCATTTGGTTGCAGTTATAATAATGAGTGATGTGGGAGTTGGAAAAATGTGTTGCTTAAATAAACCTAGCAGCAATTTAAACACTGCATAGTATTTACTCAGTTTTCTTTTTTTAATATCTATATTTTTTAAGATCAGAAGCCATACTGTGTGACAAATACTCAATAATAGTGGAAATCAGAAAGGGAAAAATACTTTTTCATGTCACCGTACTTATACTAAAAGTGCTGTTGTGAGCACTTTCGTAGATACAGTATATAACATTTTCTGATCCTTTTTGACTGCTCTCCTGTAAGGCTGTGTTATGTCATATTTACTTAAGCTTAACTTAGGAAGGTATATCTTTTATGGCTACCACTTTCTCATGCTGAACCTTCTATTTTTGTCAGTTTTGTCTGCCTACCCCTTTGTGCAGCTGACTTGTACTCTATGCACAGGCACCCAATGCATGCTCCTATAGTAAAATGCTCAGAAACCCAGAACACATGTTATAGGGGAAGTTGTGTGGCCTAAATTAAATACAATATGGCTGATGTACATGGAAAAGGCTGCCACTTTTTATAAGTTAATATGTGACTGACCATATCTGTAGCTAGCTACTTTATGGCCCATCATTCGTACTTGAAGTAGTGGAGAACCACTGTGATGTCATCAGGAGGCATAAAATGATTAAAGAAACAGTTCAGTGTAAAAATTAAAACTTGATAAATAGATAGGCTGTGCAAAATCAAAAATGTTTCTAATATAGTTAGTTAGCCAAAAATGTAATCTTTAAAGGCTGGAGTGACTGGATGTGTAACATAACAGAACAGAAGGGGGCGGCATGATGCCCAACCACAACAACATTCAGAAACAATAGGGATGCACAAGGTAAAATATTTATTGTAAATTTCCCATGTGCCAATCCCCATTGCTCCTGTCCCAATTATGAAAATGTGCGCAAATAAAAGGGGGGGCGAACATCAGCCGGCCTAGGTGTGCTTGCTATGTAGATCCGGCCCTGTAGAACACAACTTCCTGGTTTTCAGCTCTCTAACTCTGAGTTAGTCAGCAACTATAAAGGGGTGGTTCGCCTTTAAGGTAACTTTTAGTATGTTACAGAATGGCCAATTCTAAGCAACTTTTCAATTGGTTTTCATTATTTATTATTTTGTAGTTTTATAGTTGTTTGCCTTTTTCTTCTGACTCTTTGCAGCTTTCAAATGGGCATCGCTGAGCCCTTATAAAAAACAAATGCTCTGTTTTTTTAGAAAGTAACAATAAAAAGTTATTGTTACTTTTTATTACTCATCTTTCTATTCAGGCCTCTCTCATATTCTTATTCTAGTCTCTTATTCATCATATTACATCATACTAAAGGTTAATTTAAAGGTGAACAACCGGGGCCACATGGGCCATAACTGTTCAGTGAGTTTGCAATTGATCCTTAGCAGTCAGCTCAGATTCACAAGCAAACGGTTATGGCCCATGTGCCCCCCCTCTAGTCACTGATTGGTTAGTGCCTGGTAACCAATCAGTGGAAACCAAGAGAGCGGTAAAGCAGGAAGTAGTGTTCTGGCTATTATGTTAGACATCCAGTCACTCCAGACTTTATACATTACATTTTTTTATCTGTATATAAACATTATTTATTTTGCACAGCCTATCTACTTACCCTCTTTTTATTTTTATACTGAACAATTCCTTTAACAGCTTGTGTTGTATTGTGGTACATTAGTTATCCTCTGCTTGATGTATAGGATCCGTTATCTGGAAACCCATTATCCAGAAAGCTCAGCATTACGGAAAGACCTTCTCTCATAGACTCCATTATAATCAAATAATTCAGATTTTTAAAAAGGATTTCCTTTTTCCTTGTAGTAACGAAACAGTACCTTGTACGTCTTCCCAATCAAGATATAATTAATCCTTATTGTATGCAAAAGGAAGCGATTGGGTTTAATTAATGTTTAATGTATTGTTTAGTAGACTTGAGATGTGAAGATCCAAATTACAGAAAGATCCCTTATCCGGAAAACCCCAGGTCCTGAACATTCTGGATAACATGTCCCATATCTGTACTGTACAGTTAAGGCAAGTGCCACACTGGGCTGATACTTAAGCATTTTTGTGCCGATATCTAAAGCTAAAGAAGTGCCTGTGAGTGCAGATACATGAACGAGTAGAGGCCAGAGTATTCGCTGATTCTTGGCCTGGGATAAACTTTGCTGTACAGATGTTTTAGAATAATTTGTAAGGCTCTTTGATTTACTTTTCTGTTTTAATAATAGCAGCAGCACTGAGTCAGCACTTTCATTGTTCTTTCAACTATTGCACAGGATGGAGCATGAAGGAGCTCAGTACATACTGTTATATAATACTCAAAAGCCATGAATATCTTGTAAATTATATCCTTATAAACGGTGAGTTCTGATGTCATCAGTTATAAACGGTGAGTTCTGATGTCATTTCTGTCACACGAGTCACTAAAACTTGTGTATTATAATAAATAAAGTACCCTCAGTTGCAAAATATGAGGATATTAGAAGTTACCTCGGAGTTCCATGACCTGTACAAAAACACTCGGCCTTCAGCCTCGTACCTTTAAATGGTCATGAAACTCCTCTGTAACTTAAAATATCCTTATATTTTACAAGAGGGGGTACTTTATTCACTATATAACGCAGCCTTTTTGGTGTGAGCAGAGGCAACAACGAAAGGTATATGTATAGAGAACGAATGGAGATGCAGTCCAGGTAATTTCTTTCCAGTAATTTTGTGGCAGAAAATGATGTATTTCCTCTTAGCTTGCAGCCTTCTGATAAGCTGAACTGGATTGGTATCGCAATTATAGTGCAACTAGTAATATCTTTACTGTAAACAAAAAACGTGTTACCTGCACAACACAATATGTGCGTTACTGTACTTTGTACTTGTAATTATTATTGAAGTCAAGAGAAGTTCCCTGACTGTATGTAGGTCACCCATATCATAACAAAAGGTGTGGTTCTGCTTCGTAGAAGAGCAACAATAAATACTTGTTCTTCTGTCATGTTGGTGATAAGCTGCTTAGAGATGTTGTCTAAAAGCACCAGTGTCCTTGCGGCCTTAGCAATTTTCAGAAGGCTACATGCACACAAGTGCTCAAAAGGGGCCCTATTTAATATGGTGGTGGAGCAAAAATACTGCATATGGGTCTAATGCACTTCATTCCATGATTTGTTCAAATGTGTTGGGTACAGGCAAATAGTTGTTTGTGCATTTACCGCTTTGTCTAACTTGCTTATGGCATGTGTCAGGTACAGAACAGTGCTAACCATTGCACATAACGTTACAATGTATTCAGACAGATAATTTTTTTGTGTGGGTGCGTTTGTAGACAGTTATGTGAGGCTTGTTGATAAAGGGGAGCTGTCGCAAAAATTAAAATTGAATATAAGCTTCAGCATACTGAAATAAGAAACTGCAAAAGGTAGTTATTTTGTTAGATTTTATTTGTACTAGAATCAGTTATTTGAGTGAGCTCTAATACATCTGCTAGGAAAGGAAGCCCCCTATAAGTTATATTGGATCATTCATCTGACACCCAACTGCTGCATGAAGACAGAATGAAGAGAAACAGATGCTGAGAGAGGAATAGCAAATATAAACTTGATTATGTAGAATTTTTAATTGATTATATTTAGAAAGTTAGAAATGTACATTACATTTTCACGATAGTTCCCCTTTAACTAGCCTGTCACAACCAAAAGTCCTGTTTGTTTGATGCCTATCATCCGTGTGTCACCCAAAGTAGAAGCAGCAGGGGCCAGATCACCTTATATACCGGTAGTAAGGTAATTTGGATTACATGAAACACAAATAGAAATTGCCAGCGTTCATTCTAACCCATGCTGTGGCGTTGACCAGCTGCTAGTCTGCAGTCGAGCAGCTGCTATAAACGTTACAAAAAAGACAATATTTGTACACAAAAAGGAGAAAAATTGGCAGCACATGGTTTGCCTTTAAAGAATAATAACAAAACATGAGGGGGCACATTTACTAAGGGTCGAATATCGAGGGTTAATCAACCCTCGATATTCAACCATCGAAGTAAAATCCTTCGACTTCGAATATCGAAGTCGAAGGATTTACCAAATTTAGTTTGATCGAACGATCGAAGGAAAAATCAAACGATTGGAAGGATTTTAATCCATCGATCTAAAGATTTTCCTTCGATCAGAAATTGCTAAGAAAGCTTATGGGGAAGGTCCCCATAGGCTAACATTGGTGCTCGGTAGGTTTTAGGTGGCGAAGTAGGTAGTCAAAGTTTTTTTTAAAGAGACAGTACTTCGACTATCAAATGGTCGAATAGTTGAACGATTTTTAGTTCGAATCATTCAATTCAAAGTCGTAGTCGAAGGTCGAAGTAGCCAATTCCATGGTCGAAGTAGCCAAAAAACCCCTTCGAAATTTGACGTTTTTTCAGTCTAATCCTTCACTCGAGCTAATTAAATGTGCCTAGAGGTGTTCGTACCACACTTTGGCCAAAATAGGTAAGCTCACGTGCCACGTCAGGGCCCCTAATTGTACGCGAGTCCTACACTATCCATTAGCATTCCAAGTATGTAGTGTGTTTAAAATCAAGTCCCCCAACAAAGAATGTGACTAAGTAGTAAGACCAACAGTGCACCAACAGTTTGTGGATGTGTGTCACACAAAGTAGCAGTAGCAGGGGCCACAGTATTTGCTTTGTGTGTACTCCGCTGATTGATAGACATGTATGGACCAGATTACACTTGTAAAGTAGGGTCTTTTGGATTACATATGTGTCAGCCCATTCAGTGACTGCATTAAAGGGAAGATAAAGAATTGTCGGCAGCCGTTGTCTCAGGACAGCACACTTCCAGATGGAGACTTAAGCTGGCCATAGAGGCAAAGATCCGATCGTACGAATCAAGGATTCTTACGATATTCGGACTGTGTGTGGAGAGCCCCTACATTTTTCTTCCAGCGGAGATCAGTCGTTTGGTCGATCGGACAGGTTAGAAAATTTCTGTTGGCTGCCGATAATATCTCTGCGTGTATTGCCGATCGTACGATTTTCAGAGGGAGACTGTTTTTTTGTCGGACATAACTATCGTACGATTGCTGTCAGGGGCAGAACATTGGCTGATCTGTTCTTACTACTTCTGAATGGTAAGACTTTGATCTTTATTGTTAGCGGCAGATCGGGAGATGATTTTATTGGAACTGTAATTTGAATGTTTCTATTCTTTTTAACAGTAAAGATTCCTCAGCAGCCAAAAACAGTGAGGCTACAATCACATTATTGTTACCTTTTACCATTCTATTTAAGCCCTCCTCTAGTCATATTCCTGTCTTTCTTTTAAATAACTGACTGGTTGCCAGGTTAATTTGGACCCTAGCAACCAGATAGCTGCAGAAATCCCAAACTGGAGAGCTGCTGAACAAAAAGCTAAATAGTTATAAAATGCAAATAGTAAAAATTGCTCACTGTCTCAGAATAGCATTCTCTGCATCAACACTAGGGGGCAGATTTACATATGGTCGAATATCGAGGGTTAATTAACCCTGTTTCTTATGCTTCTCTGGTAACCTAAAGTGCAGTGTGATCACCATAGAGGACCCATCCAAGAAAGTGAAGCATACACTGGTATGGATCTAATTTTAAAATGCATTTTCCAAAAGCATCTATTGAGAACATTTTAGACAGGGGCTTGTCTAAACATGTCTGCACTCAAGTTATGAGAAGTTAAAGGAAAACAATCATGAATATGACATGACATGGCATGAAAATAATTTAATTTATTTTTATATAATTAATGTTGATGAAATATTTTGAGTAATTTAAAATGTATTTTGAAATATTGTATTCTCTCCTCCTCTTCTGTGTAGCCTGAGAGCCTCCGACTATTCACCACCTAAACCTGCTGAGTTCATGTATAAGTCATTGGAAGAGGTCTGGTGACCCATTTGAAGCTGTTAATAGCCTTCCCGACATTTATATTTTTTTCGGAGAACAAACTCAATTGGATTTTATTAGAATTCGTTTCGAGTTCGTAATATTCGTTCACGTTTTAGACGTTTCATAAATAACCTCCTATTCAAATAGGATCAGTGTAAAAAAAATTTACATGAATTTTAAAATCGACCTAAATCTGCCCCCGGATGTTTCCTCCAGGCTTTTCGTGCTGCAGCTTAGGTTGCTTTAATAACACCTTTGTAATACACAGCTATTTAAAACATCTAATATGATGTAGACAGTGGCTTTGTAAAAGAAATGATTTGTTTTTTTCCAGTGTAGAATTTGCTGGTTGCTAGGGTAATTAGCCAATTATAGACCTTATGGCCCATGCACAGGACTTCCCACAATCATAGCAACCAGGCTTCTGAAAATGGCCCTACTCCACATGTAAATCAGTTTATAGTGCTGCTCCAGTAGAATTCTGCACTGAAATACATTTACCAAAAGAGCAAACATATTTTTTCATATTTAATTTTGAAATCTGATATGGGGCTAGACATATTGTCACTTTCCCAGCTGGCCCAGTCTTGTGACTTGTGCTCTGATAAACTTCAGTCACTCTTCAGGGTCTGGCCACACGGGCAGATTCGGGGAGATTCGTCGGCAGGCGACAAATCTCCTCTTCTTCGCGGCGACTAATCTACCCGATCTGCCTTCCCCTGCCTTCTGCCGGCTAAAATGTAATTCACCTGGGGGCAGGCACACGGAGCGATTCATTTTCCAAAGTCGCCCGAAGTTTCCTTATGAGGCAATTACAGTTGTCTTTTATGCAACCAAAGCAAAAAAAAAAAAATAAGAACCTTCTTTGAGTCCAACATCCAAGTTGTTGGTGAGCAACATCCAAGTTGTTAGTGAGCAGCATCCAAGTTGTTGGTGAGCAGCATCCAAGTTGTTGGTGAGCAGCATCCAAGTTGTTGGTGGGCAACATCCAAGTTGTTGGTGAGCAACATCCAAGTTGTTGGTGAGCAGCATATTGCATCTGAGCAACTGGTTGGGGACAACTGGTCTATATCATCCTTAACATAATAAACCCCAACTGCCCAGGTGCAATTACACATAACAACCACCAGTGAATGCTACCTGCTGATTTGTTGCTTTAGATGATTAGAACAGTAGCAAACGTTCCACCTTTCATAAACTTTAATCTTTATGGAACAATATATATAGATAAGCAGGGCCGCTCCGGCCATGAGGCAAGGTGAGAATCTTGCCTCAGGCGGCACGGAGCGGCCAGTTACCAGGGGCGGCAAAAAGCCGCCTCTGGTAACTTTAAGAGCCGAATTTCCGTTTTTTAAAACAGAAAATCGGCTCTTGTAGCGCAGCGAGCGCAATAGCGCTCACTGCACTAGCGATGCGGCCCCTCCTCCACCCGCTCCGACGCTGGTAGTTAGAAGAGCGGAGCAGGAGGAGGGGCGGCATTGGGGCTGCTGCCTCAGGCGGCAGCAGCCCCTGAAACGTGCCTGTAGATAAGAGCAGAAACTATGGACATCTACTCCCCAACATTTGCTTTAACTTGTCTAAATCAGTGTTTCTGTAGTAGGACTATTGGGCTTTATTTTATATTTTCTTATGCTTCTCTGGTAACCTAAAGTGCAGTGTGATCGTTTCATTCTATATTAGGATTGCTGTTTACCAAATGTCTGAAATGTCATATGACTTTTTTCACAGCTGATGTAGCTAAATAAAGACAAGGCTGTTGTCAGTTGTAGCAGGCAAATAATTATCAGCAAGTTTGTGGTTTTTCTTTTTGAAATAGTCAGATGGGGTGGAAAAAGCTTTTGCTGACCTGACTGACTTGTGCAGAAACCACTTTTGCTTAGATAGGCAGTGCTCTAGCACTTTTTCTGCACTGTACAGATCATGTGCCAATACTTTTACCTATATTTCCTTTACTCTGTACAGATTCACATATAGGAATTTGTACACCAAAGCCTTCTGCCTTCTTTCCAGTGTTAAAATGTGGATCACTGACCCTGGAAGACACAAAAAATTACATGTGGCTACAATTTTAATATTGTTACTTTGTATTTATGACTTGTCTTGTCCTATTAATATTTTGATCTTTCAACCAAACTTCTTGTTGTTAGGGTAAATAGGACTTTCGCAACCAGATAGCTGCTGAAATTCCAAACTTGAGAGCCGCTAATAAAAGCCAAATAATTCAAAATTGATGTAGCACTGTGTACATCATACTGAAATTTAAAACTTAATTAAACTTAATTTAAAGGTGAACTATCCCTTTAGTAATATCCCGTTGTTTTGGAACTGCAGCTTCAAGAACATTTTCCACTCTAGTTTTACAAAACAGAAATGTACAGGTAAGGTTTTTTGCCCTTCTAGGGCATGCTCGCTTTTATGGGTGCTCATTTTAATTGTCACCCAACAGCTAAGTGGGTGACACCTGCTCATTAGAAATCATCTTCGAAACAGATTTTGTTTCGCTGCTTCAGCTTCCTCTTTCTTTGATATGAAGTTCTTCTGAGTCATGTTGAATCAAACTGCTTGTATTACAACTTCACTCATTTTCACAGAGAGGGAAGTTGGGGGGGGGGCGGAGAGGTGTTTGGTGCTGCACTGGAGCTTGAATAATAAGAAAAATAGGAATAAGGCTGAATAGATGCCTAGTGCAAAATAAAAAAAATGTTTCTAATACAGTAAGTTAGCCAAAAATGTAATGTATAAAGGCTGGAGTTAGCGGATGTCTAACAAAACAGAACAGAACACTACTTCCTGCTTTGCTTTCCACTGATTAGTTACCAGGTAAGAGTCAAGGATCAGATTCAGAGATACCTTTAATTAGCAAGTACAGTTGTTTCAAAGAAAACCATATATAATACACTCATCCAACATGACCTCTATGTATACTCACCACACAAGACTCCACTGCTGAAGAAAAAGAATGTAGAAGCTCTTTTAAAGTTTTAAAATTCTGAGAAAATATATTGTGTTCAGATGAGACCAAAACAGAACTATTTGGATATCATTGCACACACCATGTTTGGAGGAGAAATGGCACTGCACATCACCACAAAAACACCGTCCCAGCCGTGACGTTTGAAGGTGGGAACATCGTGGTGTGGGGCTGTTTTTCAGCAAATGGAAATGCAGACTTCATATAATTGAAGGAAGGATGAATGGAGAAATATGCCAGGTCATTGTTGATAAGAAACTGCTGCCATTTACCCAGATCCTGAAGATGTAACCAGGGTGGACATTTCAGCAAGACAATGATCCCAAACACACAGCCTAGAAACTCTCGATTGGTTTCAGAGAAAGAAAATAAAGCTGCTAGAATGGTCCAGTCAATCACCCGACTTGAATCCAATTGAAAATCCAATTGAAAATCTTTCGAAAGAACAGAAGATCAGATTTGAAGATTCGAGACTTTGGGCCCAAATCACACCTGAGTAATGCACGTGACCAGTTTCTCCATACTGGAGGCACCTTGAAGCTTTTCTACTAAGTAGATTACAAAGTGAATTACTTGGTTTGTTACTGACATCTGCTGTAAATTTCATGTCAATAGCACCATTAGATTTAGGAATAAATTTAATGAGAAAACCGTTGACGTGTTAAATACTTATTTTCCCTGCTGTTATTAAGTAAGGCAGAGATACTGTATATTGCCTAAAAGAAAAAAAAAATAGAATTATTGACAACCATGAGAATACAGTCCCCAATGCAAGCTCAAAAGTGACTATAATTTATTATATTATCCTTTATATAGTGCAAGTAAATTGTTTTTTTTTTTTTTCAAAGCTACACTGCTTTAAATAATGTTACATTATTATTAGAAAGCCATGGTCCTAAGGATTTTGAATCAAATATCAGATCTTGATCTTGCATTTTATCTAAAGGATTCACTGTATTTACCAAAATCTTTTTTTTTTATAGAAGGATGCTTTTAATGTTTTTTGTTATACCTCAACAAATTCATTGTAATTTACTCATTTTGAAGATCTGTGTTTTAGAAATAGAAATGTTTAAGAACTATTTAGTAGTTTAGTGGTAAATGTTATTCCATTGTTCCGTAAGTATGAAAAGTGTAATATGATACTGATGTTCAATCATTTAAACAAATGGATTGTAAGCTTTAAAACCCAGCAGAAGCCTTTAACTTTATTATAGGACTGTTATATCCCATATTTCTTTCTGTCTTAAATTGTAATACCTGGGTACAGAAAAAGTTGCTGCCGATAAAGTACTTTAACAGACATTACTGAAGGGTTAGAGATATTGGGGAAAGAACACTGCAAGGACTAAACAGTGCTGAAGTTCAGCAAAGCCACTATGAAATGCTGTCATGAAATGATGTAAGCCAAAGATTCTTAATATAGGCATCGGGACCCCACATTGGGTCCCTGTGTTTTTTATAACACAGTGAAATATCTTCTGAAGTAGGCAAATGATAGCAAACTGAGGTACACCATTTTACTCCATTTATTATGTCGCTTATGTTTTATGTTTGCCTTTGCAGGAGCCTTGTCTTGATGAAAAGAATAAAAAAGAGGATGTAGCCAGATGCATTTTAAAGGTAAAGTAACATTTTAATCTTTGCCTTTTCTGAAATGAGGGGCTAAGTTTGCTGGCCTTGTCTATGCCATTGTATTTGTAATTCATTTAATGTATCCTTTCCACCATGTGCAACGTAGCCCTGCATGCTGTGAGTGGGACCCATGTGTCAACAGACGCAACTATATGTTCTTAAGTGATCCAGCTGTCTGTGCATATAGTCCTATCTGTAGAGTGAGCTTGTAAGTTGCACAGGCCTGGACTGAGAATCAAAATAGGCCCTCTCATTTCAGGTACATTGAGGCCCAAACAGCCCACTGAATACTGAATTTCTATGGCACCATATAGCAGCCACTCTGGCATTTGCGAGAACCCACAGATTGCCAGTCTGGGCCTGAAGATGTCCCTAGGTGTAATTCTAGATAAAGAGAATGGACTCCTCCTACAGTCTTCACTACTTAAAGGGATACTGTCATGGGAAAAAAAAATTTTTTCAAAATGAATCAGTTAATAGTGCTGCTCCAGCAGAATTCTGCACTGCAATCCATTTCTCAAAAGATTGGATTCAATTTTGAAATCTGACATGGGGCTAGACATATTGTCAATTTCCCAGCTGCCCCAAGTCATGTGACTTGTGCTCTGATAAACTTCAATCACTCTTTACTGCTGTACTGCAAGTTGGAGTGATATCACCCCCTCCCTTTTCCCCCCAGCAGCCAAACAAAAGAACAATGGGAAGGTAACCAGATAGCAACTCCCTAACACAAGATAACAGCTGCCTGGTAGATCTAAGAACAACACTCAATAGTAAAAACCCATGTCTCACTGAGACACATTCAGTTACATTGAGAAGGAAAAACAGCAGCCTGCCAGAAAGCATTTCTCTCCTAAAGTGCAGGCACAAGTCACACGACTTGGGGCAGCTGGGAAATTGACAAACTGTCTAGCCCCATGTGAGATTTCAAAATTGAATATAAAAAAATCTGTTTGCTCTTTTGAGAAATGGATTTCAGTGCAGAATTCTGCTGGAGCAGCACTATTAACTGATTCGTTTTGAAAAACTTTTTTTCCCATGACAGTATCCCTTTAAAGATCTCTTTGTAAAAGAATGAAACTTGGGAATTAAGAGAGGACAAGTTGGCAGGCAAAAGAAATGTCCCATGGGCTGAGGTCATGGCAAGCAGTCAAGATTCACAGTTAGGGCTAGTCCACATGAGGAGATTTGGGGATATTTTGTCGCCTGGCGACTAATCGCCTCGTCTTTTGAACGACTATCTCCCCGAACTGCCTCAGCGTTTTTCCCCATAGGCTACAAAGAAAAGTCGTCTGTGCTAATGCACACGCGGCAATGCGTTTTATATAGTCGCCAGAAGTTGCCTCAGTGCCTTAGTGGGGGAGATAGTCGCTCAAAAGACGAGTAGATTAGTCGCCAGGCGACAAAATCTCCCCAAATCTCCTTGTGTGGCTTTACCCTTAAAGTGGTTGTCCACCTTTCAGTTAACTTTTAGTATGATGTAGAGAGTGATAGAGAGTCAATTTGCAATTGGTTTTAATTTTTTATTATTTGTGTTTTTTGAGTGATTTAGCTTTTTATCCAGCAGCTCTCCAGTTTGCAATTTCAGTCTTGTTACTAAGGTCCAACTTACCCTAGTAACAGTGCATTGATTTTAATAAGAGACTGTGATGTGAATAGGAGAGGACCTGCATAGAAAGATGAGTAATAAAAAGTAGTAATAACAATAAATGTGTAGCCTTACAGAGCATTCGTTTTTAGACGGGGTCAGTGACCCCCATTTGAAAGCTGGAAATAGTCATAAGAAGAATGCAAATACAGTAATTTAAAAAAACTATAAGAAATAAAAAATGGAGACTAAAGCTTCCCATAGACGCGACGATTCTTCTTGCCGAACGACCGATTTTAGGGAAGCCCGACCAATTATCGTGTGGTTAGTGGTATTCGAACGATCGTACATCTTGCGATTTTTCGGCCGACATCTGTCGGGAAATTGATCGGCCAGGTCAAAAAATCTTTGTCGGTCCCAGTGCAATCTCTCTATGTTTGCAGGGCCAAGCAGGCAGCTCCCCTTTGTTTTGATGGTAAATTCGTACGATCGTACGATCGTTCTGAGAAGATCGTGGTCTCACGATCAGGATCTGATCTTTTAAAAATCTCAACATCTATGGCCAGCTTAATCGAAAAGTTGTTTAGAACTGGCCATTCTATAGCATACTAAAAGTTAACTTCAAGGTTAACCACCCCTTTAAAAGTTCAGGTCAATTGGCAGGACATGTAGCAAATGCAAAGTCAGGGTCTACAGAGAACAGGAACATGTCTGCAATAGGGATGTTGATAAAACCAAGGGATGATATACCGCATATAACCACATGTTGTCCTTAAATAGAGCAGAATAGCACTGTAACAAAATGTTCATGAACAGCAAAACATTGAGAGGAGTGCACATACACCCTTATGCCGCTTATGCACAAATAAGGATGTGCAGCTACACACTACTTTTCTGGTATGTCTCAGTATCAGCATGCTCCTGGGATGGACTCTGCAACAGAAAAAACTACAGTTTTCCTGTCCTGCTCCATTAAAGGAGAAGGAAAGGTTAAAATTAAGTAAGCACTATCAGAAAGGTCTATATGAATACACTAGTAAACCCTCAAAGTAATGCTGCTCTTAGACCTCTGTCAAAAGAAACGCCTCATTTCTTTCCTTCTTTTGTGTACACATGGGCTTCTGTCTTCAGCTTAAACCTCCAGGGCTTGGGCTTGAGCATGCTCAGTTTGCTTCTCTCCCCCTCCCTCCTCCCCTCAGAACAGTAATCTGAGCCCAGAGCTATGAGTGAGCAGGGAGATGTTACAGCAAGCTAATATGGCAGCTGCTATCCTAAACAAACATTGACCGTGTCTAGAGCTGTTTACAGATTCGGATTCTTAAGAATAAAAATGGTGTTCTAGCTTGCACTGGTGTGGCTAATCTATTGACAATAAACTGCCTTGGTAGCTTTCCTTCTCCTTTAAGAAATAATGTTATCAATCAAATGAAAAGGACACCAGAAATCAATTTTAGTTGAGAGATGCCCTGCTCTATAGAAACCCTGTAATACTATCTACAGATATATGTGATGTATACCCATGACCAGTTTATCACCACCTTATCCATTGAATGTAATAGCTACATATTTTTTCTCTTATCTTACAATAAAATGTACTCATACATATTTAACCAGAGAGGTAAAAATGTCTTATATTATATACCGGTTCTCATATAGTAACATATCATGCTCATATTGTAAACGTGTCCTATTCCTGGAAACGGGGATTATTGGAAACCTTAATACAGCATGCTGCAGGAGCTAAAGAAGGCTACGGGCTATTCCACACGGGGAGATAGCGACGCGTTTGCGGTCGCGGCGACAAAGCGCCGCGACAGTCGCCGCGACCGGCGCAGGCGACAGTTTTGTATGGGCGCCTATGTAAAAACGCCTGTGCTAACCACACGAGGCGATGCGCTTTTCAACAGTCGCCTGAAAATGCCTCGCCAGGCTTTTTCAGGCGACTGTTGAAAAGCGCATCGCCTCGTGTGGTTAGCACAGGCGTTTTTACATAGGCGCCCATACAAAACTGTCGCCTGCGGCGACTGTCGCGGCGCTTTGTCGCCGCGACCGCAAACGCGTCGCTATCTCCCCGTGTGGACTAGCCCTTAAAGTCAAAGAGTTCTTGTAAATAAGGCATTCAGAGTTGACTACAGTAGTAAACAGGGTTAAATTACCAATGTTCATGGAGGTCCAGGTGTTCATGCCCCTGACCTTCAGCTTTGGGAGGTGATAGACACACTTATTCTTTTGATTACAGGCTGGCACAAACCGGACTTCACTCCAATAATTAATGCAGTTAAAAAGTAATTTATTTAAGAAAAAAAATCTCAATATGAAGCCTTAAGCGTTTACTGCTTTGTGGGCACTTAGAGGTTTCACCTTTATGTCTGAGGTTTTCTACTGGCCGACCAATGCCCCCTTCTCTGGCATCCCCTTTACCGTTTCAGACTTTGCACATGTTTGGTTCAGAACACTTTGGGATGGGATGCCTGGGAATGGGGAAAGATGTTGGTGGCCTGCCTAGCAGAAAAAAAGTTTAATTTTTAAATCAGAGGAGCACTGGGTTTTTTTTGGAACAACTATAATGTAATAATGTATCTTTAAAACAATTAATCTTTCTTTTGAATTATTTTGTGTATAGTTTACATTTTACATGATAACTGTATATTCAGCTTGTGTCTCTTATTTTTCTGCAGGCCAGTCTTTCCATATGGGGATGGGGGAGTCTTGGCGTTGTGCTGTTCCTGATCAAGTTTGGACCTTTTGCTATATTCTACTTTGCCTTTTACATACTATGCTTTGTTGGAGGGTAAGGACAGAAATCTTAAATCACAATTAGTTTGTTACAAAAACCCTTGCTGATCTGAATCTACTGCTAAAGGAGGGCTGATTGGTGTGGAGCCATCTACACTCTGCAGCCATGGGGGGCTTTCTCTGTTCCTGCTTTGCAGCTCTCTTAGTTTCCACTGATTGGTTACCAGGCACTAACCAATCAGTGATTTGAGGGGGCTTCATGGGTCATAACTGTTTGCTTTTGAATCTGAGCTGCATACTAAGGATCAATTGCAAACTCACTGAACAGTTATGTCTCACGTGGCCCCCCTTCAGAGTTAGAGAGCTGAAAAGCAGGAAGTAGTGTTCTGGCTATTATGTGAGACATCCAGTCAGTCCAGCCTATATACATCACATTTTTGACTAACAAACTATATTAGAAACAGTTTTTATTTTGCACAGCCTATTTAGCCAGTTTTAAATTTTTACACTGAACAGTTCCTTTAAATAGCTTTCTTCCTGTTGGGGCATAATAAGTATGACTGGTTGGTAGATGGCAATCTTTTAAGTATCATCTATTCCTGACTTTTTTTTCGTTTCACAGGGGTTTTGTGGTGACTATCCTTTTTGGCAAAACCAGTTCAGAACGATACTTAGAAAGGTGTGAGCACTCATTTCTACCATCAACATCTACTGGCATTCCTAAGGTAAACACTGGAAAATTATATTTGAAAATTTTGTTACAAGCATGTTTTTCAGTTACCTTGTAGACATTTAAACGGAAAGTGTCCAATTTTCCTAATGATTAATGGGGAATAGCTGATGGCTGGATGGGTGAGTACTCATCTCACCCCTTCCCACAGCAGTGTATAGACTTATGGTCTTCACCACCTGCAGTGGACCCACCAGAGGACTACCACTATCCCAGAAGCGGATGCAGTAGCATTTAAAGACTAGAGGGTTTTTGAAAGGCAACCTTCACAGCATCAGGCACAGCTTTTAGACCTATTTTCGCCATAGCCTGGGTGGCAAAAGCTATGGACGTCTGGGTGGAACAGGCCACACAGCTCCTTGGATCAGAGGATCCATCGACAGACTTATTACTCTCTCAAATAGCAGACACTACAACCTACATTTATGACGTGGCCCTAGGCGCAGCAAAATTGGTCAGCCCAATCCATAGCAGCTCGTAGATTCCTATAGCTCAAGACATGGTCAGCGGACCTGACATCAAAGATTTTTTTGCCTTAAAGGGGTTGTTTACCGTATATACTCGAGTATAAGCCGAGTTTTGCAGCATCCAAAATGTGCTGAAAAAGTCTACCTCAGCTTATACTCGGGTCAGCGGGCAGATGCCGATATTGCAGTCACTTTTAATCATTCCTATACCAACAGTTCACTTGGGGAGAGACTGCAATATCCCACAATGCCCTCTGTTGGTTTTATGCAAGAATAACAGTGCGCCCTCTGTTGGTTATATCAAAGAATAACAGTGACTGCAATATCACACAGCGCCATCTGTTGGTTATATCAAAGAATAACAGTGACTGCAATATCACACAGCGCCATCTGTTGGTTATATCAAAGAATAACAGTAACTGCAATATCACACAGCGCCATCTGTTGGTTGTATCAAAGAATAACAGTGACTGCAATATCACACAGCGCCATCTGTTGGTTATATCAAAGAATAACATTAACTGCAATATCACACAGCGCCATCTGTTGGTTGTATCAAAGAATAACAGTGATGGCAATATCACACAGCGCCATCTGTTGGTTGTATCAAAGAATAACAGTGACTGCAATATCACACAGCGCCATCTGTTGGTTGTATTAAAGAATAACAGTGACTGCAATATCACACAGCGCCATCTGTTGGTTGTATCAAAGAATAACAGTGACTGCAATATCACACAGCGCCATCTGTTGGTTATATGAAAGAATAACAGTGACTGCAATATCACACAGCGCCATCTGTTGGTTGTATCAAAGAATAACAGTGACTGCAATATCACACAGCGCCATCTGTTGGTTATATGAAAGAATAACAGTGACTGCAATATCACACAGTGCCCTCTGTTGGTTATATCAAAGAATAACAGTAACTGCAATATCACATAGCGCCATCTGTTGGTTGAATAAAGGATTAACAGTGATGGCAATATCACACAGCGCCATCTGTTGGTTATACGAAAGATCAGTGATGGTTTTATGACACACAGCACTCTCTGCACAATTCTCTGTCACCATCAACTTTGCAAAGAAGTCCGGTCGATCGCTGGGGGAGTCTCTTTGGCGGAAGGTGCGCTGCTGGGAGACAGGGCTGTAGTTGTGTCTAGGCTTATACTAGAGTCAATAAGTTTTCCCAGTTTTCGTAGGTAAAATTAGGTACCTCGGCTTATACTCGGGTCGGCTTATACTCGAGTATATACCGTACCTTCCAAACATCTTTTTCAGTTCAATTATTTTCAGATTTTGCACCAGAAAAAAATACTTTTTACAATAGCTTTCGATTTTTAATTTTTTAACCCTTTTTCCAAAATTTAATTTAAATGTTCCTGTCTCTGGTGTATCAGCCTGGCAGGTCAGTCATCAAGTTGCTGAATCTGAACTGTTCCAATTTTCCCCATCTAATTGATAAATTGATACATTTAGTTGATACATTTCTCAGCAGCATCTGTGGAATATTAGCAACTATTGTATCTGCATTATCCCTAAGCTTTAAGTCACACACTTCCTTCATTGATTTTAGATACCAAGTCCAACCTTTCCTTACTCCCCCCTACACCAGCTTCCATGTATTTATTCAATAGCAATAACAAACAAGGGAAAGTTGTGCTCACCACTATTTTTTAAAACCATTAGGCGGGGGTGCAATGAGGGTGTGACCACAAAATACATATAGTCAACTACAAGAGTCCTCTGCACTCAACCCATTATCAATATATTTAAGACAGAGACATTTTGTGCATACTGCTACTAAAAAATGCCTTACCCTTTAAACAACACAGGGATTGTTTGTCCATATATTGCAATATATTTAAGCTGGCCAACTACGTCAAAGTCATCCCATATCTGGCCAGTCCTACGCTTAATTTTCATCTGATTCATTAAGAATTCTATTGCTTCATTATACATTTTACAAAGGGACTAAGTTTTACCTGCAACTTACTAGCTGCTTTCAAAGTAAAACTCCCAAACTTGGCTGCCCTTTTATTAGACACCAGTGGGATCACCTGACTATAGCTGGGAAGGGTGGGAGCTACAACATGGAGCTGGTCACTGCTCCTGTATAACTATAACAAACAAGGGAAAGTTGTGCTCACCACTATTTTTTAAAACCATTAGGCGGGGGTGCAATGAGGCTGTGACCACAAAATACATATAGTCAACTACAAGAGTCCTCTGCACTCAACCCATTATCAATATATTTAAGACAGAGACATTTTGTGCATACTGCTACTAAAAAATGCCTTACCCTTTAAACAACACAGGGATTGTTTGTCCATATATTGCAATATATTTAAGCTGGCCAACTACGTCAAAGTCATCCCATATCTGGCCAGTCCTACGCTTAATTTTCATCTGATTCATTAAGAATTCAATAGCAATAATAATTAATAGCATATCTTGTTTTCGTCTGTGTTAATTTGCATAAAACTGCTGAGTGTTCATTACAGGGAAATGGTTTCATAAGGTTCCCCTTTTTCAATGCAGACAATGCTGTTGATTAACTCTAGACAGCTACTTTTTTTTCCCAAGAACAGAGCAAAAATAGCTGTCAGTTTTACATTCTAGTCTTTTTTTGGACACAAACAGTGTTTACATCAGAACTGGCAAATAATGATCTGATACATTTTGAATGATTTAACGAGTGCTTTCAGAACATGATGAAGAGTTGGGTAAGAGTTTAGCAGATCGGCTAAAGAAAGACACTGGATAATTTGTTTAGAAATAACTTGATGAATTTGACTAATTTTTTTCTTTGTAGCTGTTTAAAGGCAGACTGACATGTTTAGCCTTCCCTTTTTAATTTTTAAGGCCATTGTTGGCCTGTGTTTGAAGCAAAAGCAGCAGCCTCCCTAATAGTGGATCAAGACTCTTATTACCTCTGTATTTGAGTTTGCATAATATCTGATTAATAAGGTAGTAGTTTTACCCCATAGTCTCTATTCACAAGGGCATGATACATTATTAAGTTGCTTTAATGATGTATAACATATGATTATATGTGTTATTATGTGCAAGGGTATGACTGGTTCATTGTTTTTGTAGCCTTTTTTTGTATTTATACAAAATCCTAGTTTGAAATGCCATTCCAATTTGCCTGCCAATGCTTTTGACTGTGCCCTTACCATTAAGGTTATATGGTTAAAGACTCTTGTCAAGCAGCATTTTCAGTGGGTGTTTCTCAGACATTACACAGGAAAAGCTAACCAAAACATGTACCTCTTTCTGGAGCAAAAAAAAATTCTCATTAACTTTTAAAGCAATTCCTAGTGGCAATTGGGTTTTACTCTATTTTACTCTATTTTTAGCATACTCCTATTTTGATCAGTTTATCATTCTGCCTTTCATGTTTTGACAGTGTTTGGAAGAAATGAAACGTGAACCTAGAACCATTAAGATTGACAGAAGAATAACAGGTGCTAGTATGATTGATGAGCCCCTGCAACAGGTACATTTCAAACCATTGGATCGCAGTGCATTATGAACTGTACACTAGGGATGGTGTGTGGCCATTTTTAAATGTTAAAGAGTTAAAACAAAAAGCAAAACAACAGGATATTTTATATGGGGTACTTGGGGTTAGTGTGATCCAGGCTCTTCATTGTGTCTCACCCCCCCCCCCCCCCCGCACCTGGTTATAAATACGTGCATTTCATAGTTGCTTGAGTTGGTATAAGTTAAATAACCTTAGTTTTGTAAAATAAATGGTAATGGTTTTTATATAAGCATTATAAGAATGTATGAAGGAATTTATTTATATGAATTGTATGTACATGATTTGTATGAATGTATGTAAACCACTAAGTAAGTGGTTAGATTAAGGTAAAGGCTGTTACATATTTTCACCACTTTTAGTGAACTCAGGTTAAACATTAAAGTAGGAAAACCGCCCCATTGTATGAGCTGTAACCTTAATGAATCAGTGTTCCTTTTAGGGGAAGAAAACCCACCCCTTAGCAGATTCCGCCTGGCGCATTCACAGTAGAATGCAATATTGGGGATATTACCCTACCGCATATGCGAAATTCTAAAGGTGGCCATACACTGGTCCTTTGGACCGATTTGGCAGTTTATCTGTCTGTGTGTGGGGGCTTCCGATGGGTCTGCCTGATGGATATCTGGCCAAAAATCGGGCTGATATTGATCTGGCGGGTTTGATTTTTCCTGCAATCGAGGACCGCATCAGCTAGTCGATGTAGTTCTACGACCCGACGTTGCCCATTTCCTTCATATAATAAGATTGTTTGGCCCTCACCATATGAGCGGATCTTATCGTGTATGGCCACCTTATATTTGTTGCACCTTGACTATTGTTGTTGCACTTCTTCTAGAATACCATCCTAGTACAAAAGGACTTTATGTTCTCCAGACTTTCGAGAATGACTTTATTTGACATTTATGAGCCCTTAAATTATTGCACAGTTTAAGCTTTAAACTTACAAACTTAATCAGTTTGTATTTAGCTGAACTACATCTGTGCCCACAAATATAAAATAAACACTTGGTACATCAGCATCCATCCCACTTCACAACTTTAATAGACCAGGGCTGGTACTGTATGTGAGACACGGACACTCCAAAGATAAAGCCTATGGGTGTTTCATCCCAGTGTCAAATTAACTGTTGGGCTTCTGGGTAAACTCTTTACGGATGTGCTGTTTTCATTTATTTTATACCAGTGACATCATTACACCAACCAGGATTGTATGCATTTCAATTTCATAGCAATCTCTATTCCTTCAAATAGCTGCTGCTCTTTACTTACTATTAAATTAGTTATCACATCTGAGTAATAAATATTTATTTACGAGCCATGGCTTTTTCATTATACAAGAAGACCATTTCGTTTCTTAGCAACTGCTACTTCTACATGAACCCATTTATTTAAATGTTTATTTGAAGCTGCTTAAAATGTGTCTCAGCAATCTCCTAATATAAGTTTCCAATTCATGAATCCATCTTGATTCAGTTTGTAAGAGACGTTTATTTAGATCGCCACCTCTCAAACAGATATGTATTTTTTCTATCCCAAAAGCTTCCACTCCACATATACACCATATGTTTTCACCATGAAATGAGTTGCCTTATATCACTGACATGCTCACTAACTTTTTATGAATCTTCTAAAAGTTTTTCAAAATATAATGCGAGACATATACAATTTAAGAACACATACACTCTACTAATTCGGCAAATTATGAAATCATATCATGTTTTAAATAGTTTCCTTTTCCGTGATGAATGAAGGCTTTTTTTTTAATTTTTTTTTTTTTTATAAAGGCGTACTTATCAAATGGTGAACGTTCACTGTCATTCTTTGATAAATACACCTTTAAAAATCCCATAGAAATTAATGGAGAGAGGCGGTATTTCACTCTGCGGACTGTGGAAAATCTGTAACTTCACTCTTTGATAAATCTACCCCATAATCTTCAGAATTTGTATTTTTCCAAGCTGTTATATTTGGATAATTATTCATATATTTAACTACATCTTTATATTCCACTGTTTTGTTAAATGTTTTTTACATCTTTCCACTGCTGGTTATACTACTATATAAATCTCGGATCAGGCATCCAATTGCCTTTGACCAAACAGGAACTTAATTTAACCTGTAATTTCTGCACATAAGCATTTTCCACAAACATGTTTCTTATAACATCTTTGGCTAAATCTGACTTTCAGATTAGTAGCCTGGCCATTAAACACCTCTTTTGAGGTGATTTTTTATTTTTCCTGAAACTTCATATTAACTTAATTCCTTATGTAAAGTTAATACATAACAGTTTATTAAATGGCTTTATGCAGAAGTAGCAGTTGCTAAGCAACAGAATAGTCACTTTAGATCAGGGGTGCCCAAACTTTTTGACACCTTTAGCCCTAAAGAAGTATGTGAGAGCAGCGCATCACTACGTTCCAGTACATGTCTATTACTAACACCTTCAGCACACAAGCAGCAGTATAGACCAAGTGGCAGATCATTTCACTAATGTGCCTTAATATTACTGCTATGGGATTCCTGATCGCAATGTGCTGGGGGGGCTCTTTATTATTCATTTCATGATGGAGGCTGAGGGCCGGTGTAACTTTGAAAGAGGGCCGCAATTGGCCCCTGGGCCGCATTTTGGACATGCCTGCTTTAGATCAAGGAAAAGCCATAAATATTTATTACTGAAATGTGATAAGTAATGTAACAATAAGTAAAAGGTATTGACAGTTTGTAGAACTTAAACTGGCTATGAAGTTGAAATGCCAACAAATGATGTTGGTTATAATGGCCACTGGTCGAGAATAAGGTTATTTTAAAAGGCTTCTTGGAAGATGAGATATAGAAGATGCTCGTCTGCTAGTAAAAACTGCTTAAAGCATAACTAAGCCTTTTATTGTAAAACCCCAAAGATTACTCTAAACATCCTCCAGAATAACTTACCTTTCTCCCTGCATTGAGTCTTATTTGGTTTCTTAATTACAAGCAACTTAACTTCAGCTCTTTTAACTTAATTTACTTGCATTAAGCTCCATCCTCTTTCCTTTCTGATCTTTTCTTAAAAAGACCTCAAAAGGGGTGCCTACTGGGCATGCACACTACCTCCAATTGAAATCAATCAGGCATGCTCAGTAGGCTCCTCTTTGAGCTAGTTGGTGAGAGGAGGAGACTTCAGGAGTTTGTAATTTAGAAACCAAATGAGAATCAGTGCTGGGAGAAGGGTATGTTATTCTGTGAGGTTGTTTAGAGTAATTTTATAGATAGAAAGAAAGGTGTAAAAGGTGCACTACGCAATATCAGTCATAAATACTGTGACAAATAAAGACATTCTAAATTTTATAGAAAACATTGGCATAAAGTCCTTATGTGAATAAAGCAAGTGAGTTTGTAGTAAGTTCAGCGTGCTAATTTTTATATAGTACATTTATACATTACCCTTAGAGCTCTTACACATGACCACCCAAACCTCATTGGTTTGTTGCTATAAGTTCTTGAGCCACCAGTTACTTCACATCTTAGTTGGAGGCTGCCATGTTTCCTCCTGTCAGATATGGTTTCTGCCCCTCCCCCCAGACAGCAATTGCCAACCTGGAGCATGCACAGTGGATGTCAGTCTGGTGCTGGCTTGCTTTTTGTATACTCCTGATTGGCATTTGGTATCAAGTAGCCAGAAACTAGATCCGAATATTGCAGCTGCCACCCTTATGTGCAGCTTACAGCACCAGTACAGAGTGCCAGGACTGTTATGGCCAGCCAGTGTTGTGGTTGGGGTGGAGGGGCTCTGTGAGTTGGGGGATCAATTAAAAAGAGTAGGTGGAATTAGGGTCTTTAACATGATTTATTCTGTTTTTGAGGTTTCCTTGCCTAGAGACCCGGCAATAGCCCTACTTAACGTTAAACCCCAAGAGCTCACCAATGCTCAGTTTCGCCTGTTCTCGTTCATAATGTTAGCTGCTAAGAGGACCTTAGCGGGAGCCTGGAAACAGAGGCAAATTCCTATAACCCCGGTTAAGTCCAGAGTTGATTGGATTATGTCCCAGGAAAAAATGACTAGTGTTCTATTAGATACCCATCAGAAGTTTCTGTTAACCTGGAACCCATGGATTGAGTATAGATTTGGGACTGATGCTCCCGTTATCCTTTTTTCCCTGTAGCCTTCTTAGGGTATATTTGGTATCAGTGCAGGAGAGGTATATTTTTTTGTTTTATTATTTTTTGTTTTTGTTTATTTTTTGTTTTCTTTTTATAAAAAGATGCTTTTGTACCCTGTATGTTCATTTACGGAAGTACGAACCTTGGTTCGCACAACAAATGTACGTTTACGGATGATGTATGTCTCATTGCTTATTGTATGTACATTTTGGCATGCTGCTTTGTGTTTTCTGATAGCAGTAATTGACTGTACACTATTGTTGTGATGAACAATAAAAATTTATTGAAGTAAAAAAGAGTAGGTGGGTGGTTTCATTCTGCTTTAATGAGGACTTATTATAAACAGATAAATATCAACAAGCCATTTTAATTCAGCTGTATCTGGTTGCTAGAAATGTGCTTAATGTTACATGGTTTGACGTATGTCTTTTTGATTTTAGGTTATACAGTTTTCATTGAGGGATTATGTCCAGTACTGGTATTACACACTAAGTGAGGATGAATCGTTTCTCCTTGAAATCAGGCAAACTGTCCAAAATGCGCTTGTACAGTTTTCTACTAGGTAAGTAAATTAATTTGAAGTTATAACATGAACAGATATATCTTTGCCCAAACTGCATAAAAACGGAGTAGAATAAGTAAAGAGTAAAAAGCATGTTTTACCTATAAATTCACGTTCGACTTTTTATGCATTAATGTAAACTCAGCAACTATGCTAAAATATATCTAAAATATTACCTAGATAGGGTCTACAATAGGATTTTTATAGTGATTTTCCTACTTGGAACCTATCATTTTCTTCTTTCAGACTGTCACTTATACCACTATCTGGTTGCACTTCTTATTGACACTAGAAATCAGATAGCATTTGAATGACAGATGGGAGAACTACAGATGTAAATAAAATAATTTACAAAATCAGACCAGTAAGAAAATATTTTGAAAATCATTTGCTTATGTAATATTACATATTACGTTACTAAAACTTGTTTCTTGGGATCCCTGCCACATGATCATGATCAAATGATATTGTGGTGCCCAACAACATTCCAACATCTTTTGCCTTTGCATTAGGTATATGGTTAGAGCAGAGGGGGAAGTACCCTGTTATTTGAGATATATATCAAGAGCATCTCAGGATCAAAACACTAAACAGAACAATTTTAGTCTGGGCCTATAGAAACTGGTGCAGAATGGAGCTGGTTACCTAAAGCAGGGTAATAAATTGTTCAGACAGGGCATATAGAACCTAGTGCAGTCAGGATTGAGCTAACTATAGCAGGGAAAGTAATTGTTCAGGTGGGGCATGTTATCAGATGGACTCTGATTGGAAATCTATATTCTATCTTGTATATTTGTAAATGTTATGAATAATATCAGTTTAAGCAGCTCCAAATAGGTTAAGTTTAGTAGCCCTTTAACAAGGAATACTGGAAAGATATGTAATGTGATTAACGCTCTCATTCAAAAATATGTTTTGCTTGTGTAATGAGTTTAAATCTGGCTTTATTAATATATTTGATTGTAACAATTTGCCAACGTATTTCACGTATGCCCTTCTCTACAAGGTCAAAAGAAATTGACTGGCAGCCTTATTTTACCACCCGTTTAGTGGATGACTTTGCCACTCATCTTAGAGTGTTCAGAAAAGCGCAACAAAAAATGGCAGAAAAGGAGGATCAAATGAAAGGTACTGATTTCGGAGTGGCAAATGTGCTTGGGCTTAGACTACCCTTAGTAATCTAAGTTCGTAACACCAATAAAGTAATGATAGTTATGCTAATTACTGTTGTGAACTGCACTAAGGCTAGAAAAGCTATTGCTTATTCCCTGTTTTGGTTTATAGAACAGTAATAAATTAACCACTTGCATTACTTTGTAGTACAATGTTGCTTCCAATTTTGTAATCATGTGTGCCCCAGGGATACCATAATCATGTTCCCACAGTCAGTGTATTGAGCAGAGTGTGCAGTAACACAAGGCAGCAAGTGAGAGAATGAACATTTTTAGAATGGACATCAGCATATTGCTTTATTATTCTCTCTGGATGGCAGCAACTGCTGTTGCTTAAAAATTCAAAAAGCTTAGGCTGGGGCCACATGGGTGATTATATTGCCCAGTGTAGCTTTGCTAAATCTAAATATCTGCATTGTGCGTAACTAGTGCAGGTGAGCTCACGTGGCATCATTGCTGATGTCATGGGAAGACAAACAATGATTGGCTGAATCATCAAGTACCCTGGGGCATCCAAATACCTGTGTGATTGTTGTACATCTTTGTCTCAAGCATTCCATGCTGGGGGTCATTGCAGCCATCACTAAAACACCGTAGGGCACTTTAAGAAACTAATACTATAAAGATAGGGCATAAATCAGGTTGTGAACAGCAGCCACACTTTCTAGTGAAGCTGAGCTAAACAAATAACTAGCTTGGCACAGCCCTTAGGATATATTAAGGATAATGGTGCAATGGAACAAACTAGTTACATTACATTAAAAATAACTTTGCAAGCATATTCTACAGCTCTCATTCTACCGTGCTACACTTTCACAGGATCTGGGTGGGAGTAAGTACCACAGGGGCAATGAAGGACACCAGAAACCCATGTTATTATATTTTCCTTTGTGTTCCTTTCATTTGCAAACATCTATCTATTTCTTGTTTCTCTTTAATCGTAGGTACAGATAAAGCTGAAGCTTTTATAGATACTTTTTTTGAGGTTGAAGTTGACATGCAAAAATGTGTCTGCCGTGACCTTGTCTGCACTTCATCCAAAGACGAGGAAGGTTGGTTGCTTTATACAATCCTAATGTTTGTTTGCCAAGAGAGCTGAATATAACATACTGTACATGACAAGCATTATAGGTTGTACATTTTTAAGGAACTATGTGAAACCATTATTAGCCATCATGTATGTCATTTAAAAATCTGTGAAAAATGAGAGAATGCTGATAAATGAATTAGGTTCCTTCACAGGTGGTATTGTGCAGCTATTATTCTTGTAATAGTAGCTTCCAGGGGCCCCTCTCATGGAATCCCCTTGAGTTGAGTTAGAAGGCCCCCTAGGGGCCCTCAATTATTAGCCCTTTCACATCGGCCCCCTGAATTGTGGGCTATTCACATGGACAGACATGTCTCCAATCAGCCCAGGCTAGAGTCCTGCAGCGGGTTGGGTACCCGCGGGTTACCCGCAAAAACTTGCGGTACCCTACGGGTTGCGTTTAGAAGTTCCAGGTGCGGGTATATCGATATTCACTCCTTTTTTCTGGTCACGTCTACGTCCGATGACGTCACTTCCGGTTTACAATGACAGCACTTCCTGTTTTACTCCTTTTTTTTTCTGATCACGTCTACTTCCGATCATGTCACTTCCGGTTTCCAATTACAGCACTTCCTGATTCTTGATGGTCAGCGGGTCGCGGGTCCAGGCTTGCGGATAAGGTACTTGTGGGTATGGTCGGGTAGCGAGTCCAAGCGGGTAAGAATGCGGGTTGCGGATTGCGGATTGCAGGTTGCGTGTACGGGCCGGGTTGGGGTCCCAAAAAATGGACCCGCGCAGGACTCGAGCCCAGGCCATGTCCTGATATGTTAAAATCCAATCACTGATCCATTCAGATCCCACACACTTCCTACAGGCTAGAAACTAACACTCCAGGACTTAAAAATTTTACTTTAAGATAAATACAGTGGCGATCCTAGAGGGGCGCGGGCCCTGGTGCGTGACGCACAGCCGGGCCCCGCCCCCCTCCGTACGGCCGCATTTGCCGGCATGTTCAGCGGCGAACGGACTGCCTGGGGGGGCCCTGAGGGGGTGCGGGCCCTGGCCCGCTCGCACCCCCGGTAGTTCCGCCACTGGATAAATATTAATTTTAAAGACTATATATAAGGCATTTTAGTGGGGTGTGCTGTTTCCTAAAAGCATCTGTGGCTTGTGTATGGCTGATGTATATGTGCTGAGCCTGGGATAACTTGTATAGGAGCACTCAAAGGAAATCGCAAACTCAAAATATTATTAGGTATTTTTCCATTACTTTTCTTGATAAATATGTAACAAAATATTATTTTTTTATTATATTGTTTCCAGAACTTTTTAAACACACACACACACACACACACACACACTCTCTCTCTCTCTCTTCATGCATTATTCTATACAGGTATGGGATCCGTTATCTGGAAACCCCTTATCCAGAAAGTTCCGAATTACAGAAAGACCGTTTCCCATAGACTCCATTATAATCAAATAATCCAAATTTTTAAAAATGATTTCCTTTTTCTCTGTTATAATAAAACAGTACCTTGTACTTGATCTAAACTAAGATATAATTAATCCTTATTGGAAGCAGAACCAGCCTATTGGGTTTATTTAATGTTTACATGATTTTCTAGTAGACTTAAAGTGTGAAAATCCAAATTACAGAAAGACCCATTATCCGGAAAGCCCCAGGTTCCAAACATTCTGGATAATAGTTCCCATACCTGTACTAAATATATTCAGGTAAAAGTAATTAATTTGCACTGGGGGTTACACTAAAACTTTTGTAATTGTATTTTAGGAATGATTGTGTGTGTTTTTCTCTTGAATACCTGTTTTTATTTCATACAATACAGAACTGACATAATTGGTGTGCATATATATATTTCAGGGTGCCTAAAGGATTTATGTGAAGTTTTACTGTATTTATTGCTACCTCCTGGAGACTTCCAGAATAAAATCATGCGATATATTGTGAGGGTAAGACTGTTTTAACCCTTTTACATTCAGAGCAAATATGTTTTTGTGTCCCGGTTTCTGTCTCTTGTTGAAGAAAAGGATTGCGTCCAATGCTATAAAACTATGCTATGCTATATCTCTACCGCTATGCTAGTGAAGTATTTTTTAATGGGATTCTGTCATGATTTTTATGGTGTCGTTTTTATTCCTAAATTACGCTGTTTAAACTGCAAATAATTCACTCTACCATATAAAATGTAATTCCTAATCCAACAAGTATATTTTTTTTTATTAGTTGAAATATTGGTGTGTAGGCAGCTATTTCTGGTCATTTTGCATGGTCATGTGCTTTCAGAGCCAGTTCTGCAATATGAAACTGCTTTCTGACAGGCTATTGTTTCTCCTACTCAGTGTAACTGAATGGAGTCACAGGGGGACATGGGTTTTTACTATGGACTGCTGTTCTTATATCTACCAGGGTGCTTTTATCTGGTTACCTTCCCATTGTTCCCATGGGCTGCTGAGGGGGGTGATATCACTCCAACTTGCAGTACAGCAGTACAGAGTGACTGAAGTTTATCAGAACACAAGTCACATGACTGGGGGCACTTGGAAACAGACAATATGTCTAGCCCCATGTCAGATTTCAAAATTAAATATAAAAAAATGTATTTGTCTTTTGAAAAACAGTTTTCCCATGACCATATCCCTTTAAGCTGTATAATTACCAATAGTTTTGCTTTTACTTTTGAAGCTATGATAAATAAAATTTTAAAAGGGCACTGTCATTGTTTAAGTAATGATATCCATATTATCCCCAGGAGCTGATGTCCTGGCATTGATACTTGTTTGTTTTAAAACCACAGCAGTTTTTACAGCTGTTCAAACTTCCATGCTTGACTTCTAGATATGGCGTCAGATTTTTGCTTGCATACCTCTATACAAGCAGGCAACAATTTCTACAGAAGCTTAAGTGTGATGGCACATTGGGAAATTTGTCACCTGTAGTTAAATCTTCACTACTGCGGGCGGCAAATCACATGAAAAAGACTTTCCATTTAATAACATTACATCGCTGCAAGTAAAACTTAGTACGGTATAGGATCCCTTATCCGGAAACAAGGTATCCAGAAAGCTCCAAATTACGGAATGGCTGTCTGCCATAGACTTCATTTTATCCAAATAATCCACATTTTTAAAAATGATTTCCTTTTTCTCTTTAATAATAAAACATTAGCTTTTACTTGATCCCAACTAAGATATAATTAATCCTTATTGGAAGCAAAACCAGCCTATTGAGTTTAATTAATGTTTAAATGAATTTCTAGTAGACTTAAGGCATTAAGACCCAAATTATGGAAAGATCCGTTATCCAGAAAACCCCAGGTCCCGAGCATTCTGGATAACAGGTCCCATACCTGTACTGGCATAAACGCCCCCTTGCATTTTCCAAAAAACTACTACTAAGTACTAATAATTACAAGTACTAAGTACTATTACAAGAACTAAGTTTTACTTGCAACGATCATAATGTTATTCAATAGAAAGTCGATTTTGGGAGATTTGTCGCCTGCAGTTGCAAAGATTTAACTGGGGATGACAAATCTCCCCGTGTGCCATGCTGCTAAGGTAGCTCAAATGGGTGAACCTGCAAAACATTGTTTTGAAAGAAAGGAAATATCAACCAAAGGAACTAAGGTCCTGGGACTGATAGAGATATTATCATTTATATAATGCCAGTATTCCCGATCTTCTGTACTTTTTGTATTCATACAAGCAAAGATCTTAGAATAATGCTTTTTACGTACATCTTTATTTTGCAATTGAAAACAAAGTTTTGTGACCTAGAGAAACTGTAGCTGTCTTTAGAGACGATCCATAGTACTATGTCTATATATAGTATATGTCCAGCCTAGTGTATGATAACTGGGCACCTGAGCTTTTTGGTAAGTAACTAAAGCAGCACTCTGGGCTGGTACAGTATATACACTATACTACATTGCCAAACGTATCCAGACACCTGCCTTTCCAACATCTCATTCCCAAACCAAGGGTATTAATATTCATTTGGTCCTCACTTTCTTGTTATAATGGCTTCTACACTTCTAGAAAATGTTTTCACTATATTTCAGGACATTGGTGATGGGATTTTCTTCCATTCAGCTACAAGAGCATTAGTGAGGTTTGGCTCTCATGTTGGCCTTGCTCCCAAATCATCCCACAGGTGTAGAGTTTGGATGAGGTCAGGGCTCTGTGCAAGCTTTTCAAGTTCCAGCGAACCCATTGAGTACAGACCTAATTTTGGGCATTATTACACTGAAACAAAGGCTTCCCCGAACTGCTGCCAAGTAGGAAGCACAGAATTGTGGAAACCGTGGAAAACAACAAGACCATTATTCCTCCACCACCAAATGTTACTTTTGACATTAGGCACATTTATCAAGGGTCGAATTTCAAATTCATGTGAGTTTTTTTTATCTCACATGAACTCGATTTTACTCTAAATTCTAATATTCGACTATTTATTAATAAAATTTAATATGTTAAACTCTGTCAGAAATCAAATTGAATTTGACCAAACTCGATTCGAGTTTTTTCTCCAAAAAAAATGTGAATGTCAGGAACTCCAAATAGGTCACTGCACCTCTCCCATTGACTTATACAGTAATCTGGCAGGTTTTTGGTGCCATATAGTCGCATTCAAATTCTTAAAGGGCCAGATTATAATAATTCTCAAAAAATCTAATTTTTTAAAAGAACTCGAATTGAGTCTGGATAATTTTTCAGGCACGTAGTTGTCCTGGCATATTCCAAACCTAGACCATTCTGTCAGGTTACCAGATGGTGAAAAGTCATTCCTCACTTATGAGTACAGGTATGGGACCTTTTATCCAGAATGCTTCCCGTAATTTGGATCTTCAGACCTTACGTCTACTAGAAAATCATGTAACCCAATAATCTGGTTTTGGGACCTGTTATCCAGAATGCTCGGGACCTGGGGTTTTCCGGATAACGGATCTTTCCGTAATTTGGGTCTTAATGCCTTAAGTCTACTATAAATTCATTTAAACATTAATTAAACCCAATGGGCTGGTTTTGCTTCCAATAAGGATTAATTATATCTTAGTTTGGATCAAGTACAAGGCACTATTCTATTACAGAGAAAAGGGAAATCAATTTTAAAAATTTGGATGATTTGATTATAATGGTGTCTATGGGAGATGGCCTTTCTGTAATTCGGAGCTTTCTGGATAACGGGTATTCAGATAACAGATCGCATACTTGTACTTGTTTCCACAGCGCCAGAGTCCGATGACTGTGACCTTTATACTACACCAGCTGACATGGCATTGTACATGATGTTGGGTTTGTTTTAACCTGTGAGCCCCTATTAAACTGCCACACAATGTAAATAGATATTGTTGTGGCATTGCCTCTAGAGATAGTTTGGAGCTCAGCAATGAGTGTTTCAACTGAAGAAGTTGTTATTTTATTTTAGACAGTGTTTAGCTTCTCTTGCTCATATAGTGGATCTTTATATGAGGTATACCATATCTAGCTTAATCATCAAAAAATCTGACTTTAGCAGCCCATTTAATATACGGATAACTGTTTAAAACTTTATTCTTTATTTTTTGCATACAGGAAATCCTTTCACGAGGAATTCTTCTTCCTTTAATAAACCAGCTCAGTGATCCTGATTATATTAATCAATATATCATTTGGATGGTGAGTTCCGAAAAATTAATTCTTGATTTTCTCAGTTTTCTGCTAGGGGCATTGCTTAATGACATTGCCCTGGATCCATGTGCCTTACTAACCAATCATAAGTTGACTTTTCACATTCTGAAGTAGAGCAGTAGTGACTGGTTCTTCTATGGCTCCTGTTACTGAACACAGCAAACTTTACACGTATTTCTTCTTTAATCTCTTAGAATGCGACCCTACCCATTAATAATATGTACTAGTGTTACAGTTTATTTATATATATATATATATATATATATATATATATATATATATATATATATATATATATATATATATATATATATATATATATATATTTTACCTGGGGCTGATTTGTCAGTGTTCAAATTTTATATTTTTACTGTGGTTTGAATTTAAAAATATTGAAGAAAAATTTGTTATAAACATTGAAAATAATGAGTAGAATAAGAATTCTATGCATCTGCATTTTATTCAATCAAGTTTTTTAGATTGGAACTTTTTAATAACTAAGCAAACAATTGCGTTTGATAACATTTTGAATTTATTAAAATACATAAAAAACCCTCTTAAATTCACAAATTTATGATTTGATAAATAGGCCTCTAATAGTAATAAGCTTTCCTGCTCTTCTGTACCATGTTTTGGTGTGTGTGCCAAGAGGTTGCCCCCAGAACATGTTAAGTGGTTGTGCAAAGAAGTAAACACATATAAATTAAGTCTGCAAATCATATTATTTGTTAGTAATTATGTTTATAGAGTACAAAGTCAGACATAAAACCAATAATAACTGGTTACATGTAGCTTTTGTGATCTCAAGTCAACAAAATTGATGCTGCTGAAATTATCTATAGTATATATGACACAGAAGTATGTCGGGACTTGTTAATTGCATTATGCTTCACCTTTTTTCTGCACACTTTTCCCCTTTGTTTTCAGATTCATGATTTCAGTTGCAACTATGAGGCCTTTATGAATGTTATTAAATTAAGTGACAATATAGGAGAATTGGAAGCTGTGAGAGACAAAGCTACAGAAGAACTGCAGTATCTTCGTTCTTTGGATACTGTTGGAGATGGTATGTGTGACTGAATTGTCTTTACTCTGTTTGCAGCGATTCTGAAAGGCTAATGATCTTAATTCATAAAATATAAATATTTTCACACTCCCCAAATAAATATAACAAAGGGCTTTTAGAAAATTGTGGAGCGAGTATATGAAATAAGCAGGAAACATTTCAGTGCTAATGCAATAAATTCCATATATGTTAGGATTAAAAGTAGCAAAGTAAGCTTGTACTTCCTGAGTGATTTAAATGTATTCTCTTGGAAATTCCTCATTTTATGTTTCATCTCTACCAGATATCAACACTATAAAAAATCAGATAAACAGCTTACTCTTTGTAAAGAAAGTTTGTGAAACAAGAAAACAGAGATTGCAGTCGGGAAAAGTAAGTGATAAAATATTGTTTGCTTTTATTGTAATAATATGTAAGAATTAGATTAGCATGGAGATAATTTCCAAAACTCTCATAGTCTAACAAGTAATTTTTCAACAAATAAAATATCTTCCAAAAATGTATTAAATATTCAAAGTTTGAAGCGCATGGTGCCTGTTGTGCACTTTTCTCCACTGTATTATTTGCCCACCAATAATAAAGGCAAAGTTTTGCGTCAGCTGTCTGTGTAATTGCATCTGCAATGTGGAAGGTCTATAAGTACCCAGTGCCTATTTTCCCTCTTAATTTCTTTTATTTGGGTGTGCAAAAATTATATTTCATGCACACCTGAAGACAGTGGGTGGGCCCAAATTATGGTTTTATGCACAATTTTTATCAGCGCTCTGCAGGTTGTTGTTTGCTGTGGCTTCTAATTTGTGTATACTTAAAGGCAAAAATTCATGCCCATGTGTACGCCACTTACTATTTCATCATTCATTGGGTGTATAATGTGCAGAATTAGCCCTATACCTGTCTAAGGCAGCTCTTACAGTATGTACAGGGCTCACTTTCTCATGATAGAGCTTCTTGTGCCAGAAAGGCCTGTAAAGAGAAGCAGGCACATGTGCTGAGGACTGACACTAAATCCCTTACTCATTAACCAGTATGAATTGCATTTACCAAATAATAACTGTTGTTGACTGGGTTGACTTAGATGCTCTATTATTCTAATACCTTAGCTTAAATATATGACAAGTTGCAACCATAGGGCAAGTAGTCAGTACAATACCCAGCTGAGTCCTGTCCTGTCCTGATTCCTGTCCCTACCCACACACCATATATTAATGATGCACAAGTTGGGATAGGGGCCATCTACATGCCACCCAACCCCTCATAAATGCAGCACTGCTGCAATGCATGCAGTAATGTATTCAATGGAGAGGTACATGGCTTTGCACTCATTTTTGGAGCATGAAGACCTCTGTCTATGGGCACTAAGCCCATTGCAGGATGTAGAGGAAGAAAAACATGGCAGATTATGTCTGTTTTTTTGCACTTTGCACCCTGCCTCACACAATGTTAATGATCCCTAATGTATTCTACATGCATGAGATACTTGCCATAGAAATGCTGACGTTTATTTCATTTTTTTCCTCAAGGAAATTGACACTGTGAAGTTGGCTGCAAACTTTGGAAAACTTTGCACAGTCCCCTTGGACAGAATTCTTATAGACAACGTTGCACTACAGTTTTTTATGGGTGAGTAAAACCATTCTGGGTTTTTTTGTCCAGTTGTATTTTGATTATATACAAAGTGAGCTTCAGTACATGTTCTTCAGTGTGTTTATATAATAAAAAAAACAAGATATATTGTACAGAGTATATTTCTTTTAAAGAAACGCTACATTTATTTCAGAAGCTGTATGTTCTGTTGCATTGTCTTGTTAAAGTTAATGAGACACGTTATTCAATGCCCATTTATTACCTTTTATACTAGAACTTTCAAGTGTAAGGGCTTAAATACATGGGCTTAAATGGATTACATGGTTGTTTTACCTGGCTACAGCCTGTGTGTTTGACTACATGGATATTTTATCTGGCTCAAACCTTAGGGCTTGTTTACATGGTGGTAAGATGGAAAGATGGTGGAAAGATGGTCTTTGGGCAGTTTGGAAGTATGACATAGGGAAAGTTAACACAGATACAATTGATGATGAAAATAATTGCCTACTAGTTTTGCACAAAAAGTATAACTAGATACAACAATTGCACATAAATAACTCTATACAATGTATACAGTTACCCTGAAGATTAAGAGGTAAGTTTCAACTTTAATACCGCCACATAGCTCCAATCATGCTAATACAATCAACATTATGATGATTGGAGCAAGATTCCAGGGTATTTAATTATATTAAGATCTTTGTCATTCTGAATTAAAGGAACTGTAACACCAAAACGTGAAAGTCTTTTAAAGTAATGAAAATATAAAGTACTGTTGTCATGCACTGGTAAAACTGATATGTTGGCTTAAAAAACTCTATAATAGTAGATGTGCTTTTTAGCCATGTGGCAGCCATTTAAAGCTGAAAAAGGAGAAAAGGCACAGGATACACAGCAGATACCAGATAAGCTCTGCAGTATACAATGGGATTCTTCAGAACATATCTGTTATCTACTGTGTATTATATGCCTGAATGGCTGCTTGTTTCTTTAAACTATCGTTTTGTTTCTGAAGCAAACACACCAGTTTTATCAGTGCAGGCAACAGTACATAATATTGTCATTCCTATAAAACACTTTAATTTTTTGGTGTTCTTGTTCCTTTAAGGAAGCCAGTCAGATGACTAATAAAATGTCTTCCAGAATAAAAATACAGCAAGTCCAGTTGATTTAGCTAATTACTATAGATATGCCATGACCTGCAGCAATACATGTTATTTGATCTTTGCTGAAAGAACCCTAACCCATTAGTGCACACAACATGCAGACCGAAAATACAGCAAGCTGCTAAATGAAAGCATAAATGATCCTGCGTTTGCCTTAAAATCTGGTGAGAGTGATTGTAACAGCAGCCACAAGATGCGATTGTCCAGTTTGTAAAGGGCTGTGTTTATTGGTGTCAGCATCACAAAACTTTATTGTAAAAGTAAAGTAAAGGTTTTGTTTGTGTGTCAATTTGTTCCAACATTACAATTCAGTGCAACAACCTTTCATTTCATTAGAATAGAAAGTCTTTGTTGTTGCCATCTGTCAGTTTCACACGTGAATAACCACATACAGTATCTACTTCCACTAGTGGTTATTGTGTCTGTAGTTGGCTGGTACTGTAGCCTATTTTCTCAATGATTTTTTCATACAGTCAATGCTATTGAGAAAACTAGCAGCTTATATCACTCTATAGACACTGGGTCTGGAATAAAAAAGAAATTAATTGAGCATTGTCTCATTAGAAAAAAAAAAAGTCTTGTACATTATATCTAAGACATACTTTGCATATATATAAACCAATGGAGAAAACAAACTGTGTGCTATTAGCCTAATAAAGCATTATTGCTATAGTTCCCAATGATATTTATATTTAATATACATGATATATAAATATATAATATAAGACACAACATAAGTTTAACACCTTTGTGTCTATATAAAACACTCCAACTGCTAGCTGATCCAGAGGAAGGCAAAACCCTGATCTCAAACATTTATATTTTGGTAGGGAAAGAAACTCCAAACTCCAAAGAGGCACATTGGACCAGTCCCTGCTTTATTATTGGCATAATCCTTTAAAGATAGACATAGATGTTAGTTTTGATTTGAGAGAGTATATATATATAACAAAGTACAGATATGGGATCCATTACCTAGAAAGTTCTGAATTATGGAAAGGCTGTCTCCCACAAACTCCATTTTATCCAAATAATCCAAATAATCCAAATTTCTAAAAACAATTTACTTTTTCTCTGTAGTAATCAAATAGTACCTGGTAGTTGATCTGAACTAAGATATAATTAATTCTTTTTGGAAGCAGAACACACCTATTGGGTTTATTTTATGTTTTCTAGTAGACTTAAGGTATGAAGCTCCAAATAATGGAAAGTTCTATTATCCAATACTGTGACACAGTATTTCTTGGCACGTTATGATGGCTTTACTAGAGGAATATGGTTCTTTCTAAAGTTCAGATAATGACTTGGTTTAATGTGGTGTAATGTAACATAGTTGTTAAAGTAGAAAAAAAAGAACTTGTCTATCAAGTTCAGGTGAAAATAATTTTTTCTGACTCCAAGAAATCAATTGGATCGGTCCCTGGACTCAAGCGGCGAAGACCTTTTTAGGCATGTGGATTGAATACCATTGATACACACTTCTATTTACAAATGTTGTGGCAGTAGTATTGTGAGGAAGAACTGTATTTAGTTTTTCATACTGAACCTTCTCCTCATGTTTCCATGCTGTAGATTTTATGCAGCAGACCGGAGGGCAATCACATCTCTTCTTCTGGCTGACGGTTGAAGGATACCGGGTCACAGCGCAGCAGCAACTTGAAGTTCTGCACAGCCGACAAAGGGATGGAAAGCATCAAGCCAACCAAACAAAAGGCTTGCTAAGAGCTGCAGCAGTTGGAGTGTATGAACAGTATTTATCTGAGCAGGTACAAAGCATTATCATTTGCTCTACCTTATGTGCACTCGTCTTATTGTGTCAAGAATAGTGAACTATTATATTCTATATTATATATGTTTTCATTTATATGATGGCAATGTAAGCATATACCTATTTATACAGTTGTGTTAAGACATTTGAAAACCTTTGGTCAAATTAAACAGATTGGAAAATAATAACACATACACTATACGTGCAAAAGTCTGCACAAGATTTGCAGAAATATGTTTAGATGTGTTCCCTGCAGAAGTTGTGATTACATCTTTATGCAAAAATAGGTCTCGTTTACTAACACAGGTGCTAAGTTGCACAAGTGCAACCAATCAGCTATTCGCTTGGAGCAATCGACTATAAGGTAGAAAATGAAGCAACTGTGTGAGTGGTTTTGCTAATTGTATGGTTGAAACTGTGTTTCCAAATCAATCCCATATGCTTCTTTAGCCATATGTCAGCTGCAAGGTTTTCATGTACAAACTAATATTCAAATAAGAGGTTTGGCTTGTGCATGGAGAGAATATTCGTTTTTTTAAAATAACCTGACGCCTTCTGCTGAGCAGTATTGCCAATTTCACAATGTGTAAAACCGAACCCTCAGCAGTTTATTTTTTAAATTTATGTGATTTTTATCTTTGATGGGAGGGCAAAATTTTTTGGGTTATGCAAAGCTGCAATGTTGTACAGTAATAAAATGAGCAGCAAATTCACTTAGATTTATGCCTAAACTCACAATGAATTTGGATAAGAAAGAAAATATTTACTTTGCAGTAGTGCACGATCTTCTTCTGACATAAACCGGATTTCTGGGGCAGTGTTGTGGCTGAATCCTGCTTCGATCTGACTGACATTTTTATGTGCCAGTGTGGGCCCCATGTGTTCACATCAGGACATTCCCATTGCTCTTTCCATCCATTTCACTGATACGTTCATTGATGTCACTTTCAGGCATCACCTAGAGTCCACGTTGATGACTACTTATTAGCAAAGCTTGAAGAGACCTTGAGCAGCGAGAACCCAACACCTGAGATTTTTGATGACATACAGAGAAAGGTAAGAATTTTATCTACCTGCAAAAGGACCAAACATGGAGAATCTTCAGTTTCGTGTTTGCTCTGTTTAGCCAAGAGAATCCACTGAATTTTTTAAAACATGTACATCACAAGCCCTGATCATTGCACATATATTGAGAAAGGGGTATACTGGCCATTTAATATATAGTTGTTAGTCTTTAACGCAAATACCCTGTCTATTATTTATCATGTACAACACAAAAAGTGTACAACACAAAAAGTGTAAAAACAAAAAGTGTACAACACAAAAAGTGTAATTAGTGTTGCCACCATTTGCCGGCAGTGAGACTGGACAGGGAGGGGGTCCAGTGACGTCAGGGGGTGGACCTTGTGACGTAGGGGGGGGCAGGTGACATGGTGGTTGTCAGTGACTACTGGGGTGGGGTTATGCCATGATGATCGTTGATTGGCTGATCAACATGCCATTCATTTCCTTGGAACAGCCAGTTTTCGCCTGGACAACCCTCCCGAAAAATGGGCTGTCTGGGTGAAAACCGGACTGATGGCAACCCTAACTGTAGTATTTGACAGTTTGACAGTACTTATAGCACCTATATGATATAAGTATGCCGATATGATAAAAGTCTGCATCAGGTCTAGTAACCCATAGCGTTCAGCAGGTAGTATTTGTTTGCTATCTGTTTAAAAGAAAACCCTCTAATTGGTTTCTATGTGTACTAGGCCTGTTGCAAATCTTGTGACTTTTATAACATAACCTATATGTACTATAGAAATTGTCATGAGCGAGTATGTAGTGAAGGCTTGATGTGTACCCCTGTAACCATGAAAGGTATAATTTTTATACCACATTTGTGGTTTGCAAGTCAAACTTAACCCCAAATATAAATACACAAATTTTGGTGCAGTAACCCATAGAAACCAATAATAAATGTTAATACCTGCTGATTTTGCTACCTTGCTATTGGTTACTGCACCTGGTTAAACTTAATAACTTGAATCTGGGAAGACATAAGTGCAAGAGCATACCCCTTAGTGCTCATTCTGGGAGCAATTGTGTGCTCTCCCATGCGCTATGCTTTGCACTGAGCGTCAGATGAAAAGGATAAGGCCCAAATTCGGGCTCTGTCCCTTGCCGCTCCGTACTTTGTGCATCTGAATGACATGCAAAGTAAGGGACGAGAAAGGAGATGCCAACGCGCCTCCCACCACCCACCTCTCCTAAATGGATCTCTGCCTAATGAAGGCAGTGTTCCATTCTAAGTGCATTCCGAAACAGAGTGTCTTTAATTACATAACCCCTTTTAACAATCTTAGCCCATGAACAGGTCTGTTCCAAATAGGTACGCACTATCTTGGATTAGGCCGAATCCTTCGCGAAAGATTCAGCCGAATACCGAACCATGGAAAGGGGGAAAAAATGTACTTCCTTGTTTTGTGACAAAAATTCACGCAATTTCCCTCCCCGCCCCTAATTTGCATATGCAAATGCAGTTCGGCCGGGCAGAAGGATTTCGCCAAATCCTGCTGAAAAAGGCCGAATCCCGAACCGAATCCTGGATTCGGTGCATCCCTAGTTCCAAAGTGGACCGTTGTTTTGGGAAACTTCCAGTTTTGGGGGTTTCCTCGTCCTTTCATATAACTGGTCCATTAACAGTGGGAAAAACTTAGAGAGCAATGTGTTACAGAAGAAAATTCTTGAATTTGTGCATTAGCTGTCAGTGCTGTTATTGATGGTGTATAAAATATGAGCAGGCGCTGCAGAGAGATATGTGTATGTACGTAGGTGTTTTAGAGCCTAAGGCAAACTTTGTTTCAGTTATGAAATGTTCTCATGTTATTGCCCTCTATGTCTTCAACTCATGGCCTTCCAGATGTTACTGAAGTTCTTAAGAGTTAAGTCCAACAGCTGCAGGGCCACTGGCTGAACATCTCAGTAACCTGTTTAGATTTAATAACATGTTACATTTGTAGTGACCTCTGCGTTTGCTATTAAGGTTTACGACATGATGCTGCGCAATGAAAGATTTTACCCATCGTTCCGGCAGAACACTCTCTATATCCGAATGCTGGCAGAGCTCGACATGTTAAAGGAGCCAAGTTTTAAAGGGTCAGATGATGGAGATGGAGGTAAGTTGGCCATACGTAGGCCGATATCTCGATGAAAATGGTCCATAGGCAGGACCATTAGTCCACTGATGCAGTGCTCTTCTGACATAGACATTTATTATCTGATTGCTAAACCAAGGGACAAACAGTGCAAATTAGCTCAGAACATGGATGGCCACATTGGGAAAAAATCTTTATTGGTATACCCAAATAAGTGAGGTTTATCATGGATTTCTTTTTGTGGCAGCTACTCATAACTATGGGTAAGTGACTTACCTTACTTATGTCAAATATTCAGTCCTGTTAACGGCTCAGAATCCTGCGTGTTAAAACAATGGGTTTAGGTTAGGGTGAAGACACATTGAGCTACTAGTAGCAGCTACTTGTCACGGCTACTAAAACAGACAATGATGATTATATACTGTCTCAACTTGTGTTTTAGCAGAGGCAATTCTTTGTATTGTCTATGGCAGGGTATTCTCTGGCATTTTGTAGCTGTGACAAGTAACTGCTACTAGTACCTTCGTGTGTCTTCACCCTTAAATCTCTTGACCTCTGTGTCTAAATTCTGTGTTGTAAAGCTAGAATTGAAGCCATAGCCCAACATTGCCATTGCTTTGTGTAGAAAAATAGAAAGAAGACATAACCATTTCATTACACTTCCCAATGCACAAAAGTAACTCCTCTTGGCATATTGTTTTCAGGCATAAATGCAAAATTTGTTCAATTAAAGCATCATTTTTTTATGTCGCTAGAAGTAAATTATAATCTTGGTAGACCTGTGTGTACATACAGCATTCCAACATTGCTTATCAGAATATTAGAATTTATGGCATAATATTTCTTGGTTGTACCTACGATGGCAACAGAATGGCATAAATAGATGAGGCTAACACTTGCCATATTGCATCTTCCATTCACATGAAGGGGAACAGATCTGCAGAATGTTTACGAGATGAAATGCAAATGCCGAAATGTATTGCAAAATATACTTTACCCCTTAGCATAGTGACTTGACAAACAGCTCTTCTGATATATACTAATATACTCCCCTAAAAACCCTAGAAAAGGTGCTTAAACACTATAAGAATTAAAAAATAAATGTAAAAGTATTTTTGTACAAGGACAGACCTGATTCCACAGATTGAAAGGAAACCATAATACACTGGTAAACCATTTCCCAATTCTTCAATTGACTCCATTGCAGTGTGTTGGATTATGGGAATTTACAATGGAACAGGGTGAGAGGGGATTGCATTACACTGTGAGCCTAAGATGAATAGAGCCCATCGATTGAACGTGTGGTCTTCCTCGCAGTCTGTACCTGCATTAAACAATGCATTTCTGAGCATTCAGATTTATGCACCTTATGTTGCATTAGCCCAACTGAGTGAGCTCATGTCAGGAAGGGAAGGGGGTATATATAATACACACTTTCAAGTACATTACTTATTTTGCTGAACATTTTGGTACATTGTTGATTCTATAAAGACGAAAATAATCAATTTACTTTTGTTGTGTTTGGGTGCCCTCTAGTGGACCCTCAGTGAGTATAAAGTAGCCTTTTGGAAAGCAAAACATAATTGTATTTTAAATTACATCACAATTCCTTTGTTTCTGTTGACAGAATCTTTCAACGGGTCGCCTAATGGCAGTATACATTCGGTAAGCAACCTTAACTTGTAACACTGTACAACTGGCATCAAAAACTAATAAAAATTTCTTCTAGTTAAAGGAACAGTAACACCAAAAAATCAAACTGCATTCAATTAATGAAAATATAATGTATCGACTGCACTGTAGTTTATATAAACAAGTTGCTGTGCAGCCATGGGGGCAGCCATTCAAAGCTGAAAAAGGAGAAAATGCACAAGATACGCAACAGATAACAGATAAGATGTGTAGTATACAATGGGATTCTTCAGAACATATCTGTTATCTGCTGTGTATCATGTGCTTGAATGGCTGCCCCCATGGCTACACAGCAGCTTATTTATATAAACTATAGTAGTTTTTCTGAAGCAAACACACCAGTTTTCCCAGTGCAGGGCAACAGTACCATTATATTGTCATTCTTTTAAAACATTTTAATTTTTCAGGGTTACTGTTCTTTTAACTAAATCTTTGAATAGTGATGGCACCATTTTAGAGACTAGAGAGTCAGTGCTGCTTCCCATTGCCCATAGAACCTTCTTTCAAACCACATGTACCTTCTATGTTCTTCTGGCATCACCCTCCCCCTCTTTGGGTCAGTATGGTGACCTCTTGTATCACGGGGCCATCTAATGCTGTCTATATTCAAAACTTTATTCCTAGAATTCCTAGAATATATTTTAGTATATTAGAATATATATATATATTAGTTTTAAGTCATAGAGTAGGTCTTGCCAATAAGATGCTTAGTTAAAAATTCAATTTTTCTTTGTCATTAGTATTTGATCTGTTATGTTAATTTTGATCCTACATTTTCTCCATTACTATTCTTGTAACTGTATCTTAGCACCGAGGGATCAATTAGCCAGGGAGATGCACAGTCTGTGTCACAGTTGTCACTCTTACATACAAAGTTGGAGAAAGAATCATGCTTGATATCTTTCTCCAATTTACATGTTTTGTTTTCTTTTTTGGAATAAGTTGCTTTCAGTGCGCCATTACTCTCTCGATGATCTCTTAGCATGTTAATCCTAATTAAGTGAGAGTAACATATATAAGAACTGAAACAGACCCATTATTAAGGGGCAGATTTATTTAGGGATGCCCCGAATCCAGGATTCGGTTCGGGATTCGGCCTCTTTCTGCAGGATTCAGATTCGGGCGAATCTTTGTGCCTGGCCGAACTGAATCCTAATCCTAATTTTCAAATGTAAATTAGGGGCAGGTAGGGAAATCTCGTGACTTTTCATCACAAAAGAAGAATTTTTCCATTGTGGACCCTAATTTGCATATGCAAATTAGGATTGGGTTCGTTATTTGTCTGAATCTTTCACCAAGGATTCAGGGATTCGGCCGAATCCCAAATAGTGGATTTGATGCATCCCTAGATTTATTAAGGGTTGCATTTTAAATTCTAATTTTCACATTTTTTTATGGTCAAAACTCTCAAATTCAAATTGTGAATTATCCAAACTCAATTCGAGTTTTAATTCGAATTTCGAGATTTATCATACTCTGGCCCTTAAAGAACTCAAATTCGACTATTCGTCACCTAAAACCTGCCGAGTTCATGTTTAAGTCAATGGGAGAGTTTAGTCAAATTTAAATCTAATTCGATTTGAGTTTTTGGGCTGGAAAATATTCGTCCATTTTAGATATTCAGTTTTTTTAATAAATAACCCCCCCATTCGAATTTCGAGTATAATTGAATTTCATAGGGTTTAAAGAGATACTGACACTCGAGCTTAATAGAGTTTAAAGAGATACTGACACCAGAAATTGAACTTTTTTTTACATCTATCATAATATTGGCTTTGCATGCTACTTATAATTTTGCCATAAAGTATTTGCCCAGCATGACCTGTAGGTAACTTTTAATGCACATTCATATTTTAAAAAGTAGTTTTTTAGCGTCAGTATAACTTTAAAAAAAACCTCACATGAATTCGAAATTCGACCTTTAATAAATGTGCCTTTGATTACTTCCTAAGACAAATGTGACTTTGCTCTTTATTTTTTTTTTTTATATCCTTTATAGTTGAGGAAAGTGTCAGTTTGCCCTTTTGAATGACATTTTTTTTTTTTTGCCCTGACAATGTAGAAATCATTTCCCAGAGTGAGAAGGAAGCCGAGGTGTTGGTATGGGCTCTGTGAAACAGCAAATATACGAAGGAACTTTTTACTTTGCCTTTTGTTTGTAATGTTTAGTGCTATTGTGGGACTGGCGTGCTTGTGCAGGTGTTTGAGCACTCGCAGATTAGTTGTTTCTGGCTGGGATCCATGTCTGGAGTAAATGCCTACTCAAATAATACAGCTCCCCTGTGTCACTCCGTTACAATAAACAGAACAGGCAATGAATAGGAGCACAGGGTCATTCCTAAGGTCAATGACTTGCAATATTTGTAACTCATTTAAAGGTACGCTGCTTTACTTTCCTAGTAATTTGTCCCTGGAAGCATAACGATCGGTATGTTGGATGCCTGGAAACTTTTTTTTTTTGTGCAGAACAAGTACCCTTAGGGGTTAAGCTATCAGATTTTCTTATTCCATTTTATCTGATATGTGCAAGCATATGAAATGATACACCTCGGGCAGGTGGTTTCCATGCTAAGCAACTCAAGACATTAAAAGAAAAACATAATAAATAGATTAACCTACATGTGTGTTTTTTTCCAGTCTCTAGATGACCTGACCAGCTCAGATGAGCTATTGCAGATCAATGCTTTTATTTCTGACACTGGTAAGTTTATCCTTCAGTATTTTCCTTTATTTACTTTCTTAATAGCAACTTAATTAATTTGTCATTAGTTTCCTCGTTTCATTCCATGTGTACTAATAATCACCTGTCTTCAAAGTATGCTTGTTTGTTGTATTGTTCTTGGACTTAAAGGGATAACTGTCATGGGGAAAAAACATTTTTTTCAAAACACATCAATTAATTGTGCTGCTCCAGAAGAATTCTGCGCTGAAATCGATTTTATAATTCGTTTTGAAATGGGCCAGACATCTTGTCAGGTTCCCAGCTGCCCCCAGTCATGTGACTTTTGCTCTGATAAACTTCAGTCAGTCTTTACTGCTGTACTGCAAGTTGGAGTGATATCACCCCTGCCTCCCCTCAGCAGCATAACAACAAAACAATGAGAAGGTAACCAGATAACAGCTCCCTGATAGATATAAGAGCACTCAATAGTAAAATCTAGGTCCCATTGTGAGCAGTTCCATCCTAAAGTGCTGGCTCTTTCTGAAAGCAAATGACCAGAAAGAATCCCTTTAAAGGATAATTCAACCCATAATAGACCCCTCCCTCCTCCCCCAGCCTACCTACCCCCCCCCCGGCAAATGCCCTAATTTTTTACTCACCCTCCGTGCAGATTTTGGCCTTGGAGTTCACGGCAGCCATCTTCTTTTTTTCTGTCTTTTTCAAAAGTTTTGGCGCATGCGCAGTTGGAGTAAATTTCTGGTCCCGAACCACTGAGCATGCGCCGAAAGTCACGAAAATTTCAGAAAAAATGTCGGAAATATTCATGACTTTCGCCGCATGCACAGTTGTTCGGGACCGGAAATTTACTGCGCATGCGCCGAAAATGCCGTCAAGACACAAGGTTACCGCAGAATAAGATGTCTGCCGTGAACACCGAGGCCAGAGTCTGCACGGAGGGGTGAGTAAAAACTTAGGGCCATTTGCCGGTGGGGGGGAGAGGTAGGCTGGGGTGGAGGAGGGGGGGTCTACTCAGGGTAGGGGGGAGGGTTTTTTTTATTATGGTTTGAATTCTCCTTTTTTGGAATAAGTTGCTTTCAGTGCGCCATTACTCTCTCGTTGATTTCTCAGCATGTTAATCCTAATTAAGTTAGAGTAACATATATAAGAACTGAAACAGACCCATTATTAAGGGGCAGATTTATTTAGGGATGCCCCGAATCCAGAAACATACCTTGCAGCATTTTCATGCCATAAGAAAGTTTTGAAGATGCCCAGCAGGAAGCCTCTATGGCTGCAGACTAATGCAATAAAAACATGAATACCATGATACTTTTCATACTACACTGAAACCCGCAGCAAATTACACACTCTTTGTTGAACTGGATGTCAAGAGAGCAGTCACACCCATTTCTTTCTCTGGCCCGTGGTTGGCGATATGAACATGTGTAAAACAAATTTCACATGCATACCAACTAATTACATACCAGTCCAGTGCTCCCCAAATTGAACCAATTGAAGGCCATGGTTACCCTACTTCAGCTGCTTTGGTTGTTGTGCAAAAATAATAATCAAACATGCCATCCAGTGAGATTTCAGCTGGGGATAATTTTTAGCAATCAATTTAAAAAGCTTTCAGTATTTTCTGCAAAGAAACCAGTGTGGCTGTAATTGGATGACAGTCAGCTTTCTAAATGGAGCTTTGTGTTGGGTTTAGTTCCCATTTAATATAGTAATGTTCAGGGTAAGGTACATATAAATGATCAGAATTGTATTTATTTTTATTGCAAAAGAAAAGAAGCTTAAAATTCTATTGGGAAAAGTTTTTGGCAGGTTTTAGTTCAGTTTTGGCAGGTAAAGCTCTGCAGGAGGCCTTTAATAATATATTGCTTTAACCAGAAGGCATTGGTAATAATTTTGCTTTTGCCTTCAGTTTGAACTGGAAATATATTTATCAAAAAGAATGAATAATGTTGGATCTTGTAAAATTATCTATAATTTTGTATCGGCTTAATAACATGCTCTTATAATCTACTTTAAATGGATTCATTTGTGTCAGAGCTGTGGTGGATTTTGGCTTAATGCCTTTGAGTTCTGATTCATTTCTGATCAGGCTTTTATTGTGTATTTTATATAGTGTACATACTGTATATTGTGACTTGCTCTCTAAGCTCCGACAACTTACAGCAGCCCAAAGCATGTGATGTTAGGGAGCTAGTGAGATCCTTAGGAGGCACAGACCTTCCTTTCAAGAGGACTGGCACAGAAGCCCAACATATTACTTTTACAACTAATACTTGATTAAAGGGATTCTGTCAATATTTTTATGGTGTAGTTTTTATTTCTAATTTACACTGTTTATGCTACAAATAATTCACTCTACAATATAAGATTTTATTCTTGAACCAGCAAGTGTATTTTTTTTTAGCTGTAATATTGGTGTGTAGGCAGCCATCTCAGGTCCTTATGCCTGGTCATGCAGGGCCAGATTTACATAGTGGGCGCCCCTAGGCCCACTGCCGTTTGTCGCCCCTGTCCCTTCCCCTTATTCGTGCAAATTTTCATCATCTGGACCGGAGCAATGGAGATTTAAAAAATTATTGTATCTCCAGCACATCCCCAATGTTTTTGAACCAATGTGGGTGTGGTTGGGCAGTATGCCGCCCCCCTAAAATCCTGCCGCCCTAGGCAGGGCCTAGGTCGCCTTTCCACAAATCCAGGCCTGTGGTCATGTGCTTTCAGAAAGAGCCAGCACTTTAGGATGGAACTGCTTATTGGCAGGCTCAATGTAACTGAATGTGTCGCAGTGGGACCTGAATTTTACTATTGAGTGCTGTTTTTAGATGTACCAGGCAGCTGTTATCTTGTGTTACCTTCCCATTGTTCTGTTGTTAGGCTGCTGGGAGGGGGGGATGGAAGGGGGGTGATATCGCTCCAACTTGGAGTACAGCGGTAAAGAGTGACTGAAGTTTATCATAGCACAAGTCACATGACTGGGGGCAGCTGGGAAACTGACAATATTTCTTGCCCCATGTCAGATTTCAAAATTAAATCTAAAACAATCTGTTTGCTCATTTGAGAAATGGATTTCTGTGCAGAAGTCTGCTGGTGCAGCACTATTAACTGATTTTTTTTCCCATGACAGTATCCCTGTAAGCTTTACTTCTCATATCATTAATAATAATTTTTGCCCAGTTTCTGTTTCTCACGGTTGTATGAACAGTTTAGATGTTCTTATTTATAATGTGACAGCCTGACAGCACTAAATGCTTCTCCTGGAACCATAAATCTCCACATAGACACACTGAATGCAATAGTAAAGATGAAGCTCATAGCTCTCTATAAAGTTTATGTTTGAGCAGATCAAAAGCCAACGCATTCCCTAAATCCAGCTGGATTTCTGTGCTGTCCATTGCATACAGGCACACACTATTCTAGCACATTTAGTGTATTTAATTCAGTAAATAGCAGCTATTTAACTATGTATCCTCTGTCTGGTTTCGATTTTGCATTAATAATCTATAAAATCTATAAAATGCATATAGTACAGTAGAAACAGAAACTCCATTATTTATGCATTTTTTTCAACCACCCGTTACCCGTTAGTTACTTCAATCTCTTGTCTGCTCTGTCACCTTCTCCCACCTACATTTATTACTTTGTTTCTTTATGTAATTGGTAAGTCCATGCTAATTGTGTCCCATATGCCGTGGCAGGAGTGTGTAATGAACATGGCAAAACCTATGCACTGTACACCATCACTGTCCAGCGAAGAAGCTTAGAAGCCGTTGAAGACATGTGGAAAACATATCGCCGTTACAGTGACTTTCACGACTTCCACATGCGAATCACGGAACAGGTAAATGGCACAAGCTTAAGGTTTAGGAACTGCTTATCTGTGACTTTGGGGATTTAGCAGCTGTACACACACAGCACACACACTTATGAAACACCCAGACTGATGAAAATATGCAGTTTTCCCCTAATAGAAAGTGAGTTATTGTGCAGTTCTATTACTTTGGCATATAGAGCTTTTGTGACAGATGGAAAAATATATCTTATAGTCTATTTTGCTTTATTAAAATTGCTTGACACATTGCTATATAGCAAGTGTGATTCCTTCTGAAACCTTCATTTCTCTTTCAGAATTGCTCTAGGACTCACCTTTAAAGTAAAGTTTAATATGATATTTAGGATATTCTGAGACAGTTTGCAAATGGTCTCCACATTCTATATTTTTGTGCTTTTTTAAAAATGATTTCGTTTTTTATTTAGCAGCTCTCGAGTTTCAGCAGCTGTCTAGTTACTAGTGTGCAATTTACTCGAGCAACTGGGCAGTGGTGTGACTTGAGGATGAATAGACTTTTGGGTCTGTTGGCTTTTTATTACTCTATTACACCAACTAGTACGTTATTTGTGACATAGAAATATTATTTCTTCCAAAAACAGTGATCTGGTTAGTGATATCAGACTGCTATTATTCTGAACACTTTATTCTTTCTCACTCTCTTTTTTTTTTTTTAAGCCTAAATATTATAACTTTAATCTTATTTGATTCCAAGAAAAATGGTTTCAAAGCATGCATACTGCCATCGCTCATGGAAACATAGCTGGCCATCAGATGTCACTGATTCATTATGGTTTTTGTATGAAGTTCTTTGTGGTTGCACCCTCTGATATGAAAAAATACATATAAGCAGATACATAAAGGCATCACAGAATAATTAAAGCCCATTATGTATCTGGACATTTATAGAAAAATTTACCAAATATTGCATCTCGTCACAGCATCCAAGTGCCATTATAGAAAAACATATTACTAAGCCAAAACAGCTTTATGTGTGACTTCAAGAAAGTATTTCACTTTTCCCAAAATCCTGGGAAAGTAAACGGAAAATTAAACTCTACTTAAAAATAAGCTGTAATCTCAGACTATAGAAGAGCAATCACATTATTGGCCATTTATAGGGCAAGGAGCAGAGACAAATGTGCAGAATGGCAGAAAAATGGGGCAGAGTATTGGTCACGCAGCTTATGAAGTAACAAGTGAGCTTGGGAATGGAGCATGCAGGCTTTTTGTGAAAGCTTATGGATCTGTGAGGTCTGGGTTGAGACAGCTGTACCCATGCCTGAGTGCCAGCAATAAGCTGCTGTGCCGTATAGTTACACCTGCACGCACATCCTAGCAGCATCGAGCTACAGCCTGTCGTCCTAACCTGGAGGAGGGCATAATACTGATCTGACTTTGATTTCTTTTCTGGGCACAGTGTTAGCCTGAATAGTTCCTGGCACAACATAGTTCCCATTTAAATCGAATTCCCCATTTGCTGGTTTCCTGCAGGCAGTTTTTGTCCCCAACCTCGATAATTATCACTTCAATTTCAACTGCAGAAACCTATGGTGAACGCAAGCTGACCTTTCCGAGGCCATTATTAAAGCTGATGAGGCAATTTGAATGCACATTCTACTTCCAGCTATCCATAAACTGCTGATCCTGGGGCTTAGCACAAGCTCCCACCCACTGCAATCAGAACCTCTCCTTGCACTAACCAGACTACGATCTAACCTGCAGATCATTTACATTAATTCAGTGTCTGCTTAGTAGCAGTAATTGCATACTGTATAAAATATCCCTTTCACCCTAAGACCCCAAATATAAATGTAAACACAAGTCGAATATTTTGGTGTATGTATTTCTATACATTACTGAGAACTATATTTGAAGTTATCCAGGTAAGAACAATGTTCCTAAATAAGCAAAAGAGCATTTTCAGCATAAAAAACTGGAAACTGCTCCAGATGTTCTTATGGAAGTCTATTTGCAAGCTGCTGTGCACAAGACATTTTCTTCTCATTCTTATAGTTAAAACAAAGTTCACATAATGTGATCTGCAAAGCCATGGGGCTAATTTTGCCTTTAAGATTTAAACTCCTGTGAATTATTTACTTTTTCCAATCCACTGTTGTGAAAATATGTTTAATGTGAAGTTTGTATTCTCAAATTCTTTGGGAAATACCTTGATGAAGTAGGCAATGTTTAGTAGCGCATACGGGGCATGGACTGTTCTGCACAAATATTCCTGTTTATGGACCCGTTTGCAATTAATAACATAATTCAGCCAGAGTTTTTATTCTGCCAAGGTAAATGGAATATTGTCCTTAAACTCCAGTAAAACACAAAAAAATATCTTGGCAGTACTTATGGCACTATAATGTTTTTTAAAGTTCCAGAACCATTATTGGCCTTTTTTTTTTTTTTGTGCAATTAAAGGGGAAATATACACTGTTCATAATTAGCCTTCACATTTGTTTTTTGTTTAAAAGTAGTATTCCATATTATTGAGAAAGCCACCTTTGGGGTCAAACATATGTTTGCAGCGCCGTTGAAACCAAGAGCAAGTTGGTAATCACCCAAATCTAACTTGAGTTGCCAATAAGGGAAATTGTAGGTTCTACCTAGTGATTATACCTTTCCTGCTAATTTAAAATATTGAAAAAAATCCATATTGCAAAATAGCTTCTTTTGTAGCATTCTTAGTGAATCCCTGGGTGTATTGGGATGACTTTATATGTCCTTTAAGTCATTTATAATTTAACTGGTTTCTACATTTAAATCTCTAATTGTTCAATATAATCTCTGTAATTGGCCAGTATGCCATCATTTTTGATGAATATTTTCTTTGATGTATGACAGTGTGGATAGAAAAGAGGCCCACATTATATCCAGAGCCTGCAGGTTTAGATGTTGTATCCAATGTCTATGTATATCTGAATGTAAGAAGAGTATTTGCGCTTGGGTCATTTTTCAAAGAAAACATGAGATGTTTTGATAAAATGCCATTAAATATAGTTCTTTTCAAGCAGCCATTCTCTGTGTGATGTTTATTTAGTCTACTTTTTACAGAATGTTTGTGTCTGATCCTAGGGTGAGTCTCTTCTTGTAGCCAGTATAGAATGTAATACTTACATGGGTTGTTCTCGGGTGCCTTTTGACGCAATCTTTTACTGTTAATAAACAAAAACTTCCTACTTGTATTTATAAAGACATTCTGTCTTTTCGACTGTAATTGACTTTCTAGTTTGAGAACCTCGCAAGCCTTTTGAAGCTGCCTGGGAAGAAGACGTTTAACAATATGGATAAAGAATTTCTAGAAAAACGGAGAAACGATTTAAATGCGTATTTACAGGTATTTACATGAGTTGTGGTTACATCAGAATGGTTTTGATTCTAGCAAATTACACCACTGCAACATTCGTGAGTTTCGGAAGCTACTCAGTTGGCCTGTACCTGGCTAAAATGCAGTGAATTATAAAATATTAAATTCCATAAAAAATGCAGACCCCATTCTTGCACCCAATTACTTTTTTAATATTAACATATAGAAATGAACTACTGCTCTAAAGAGCAAGGTGAAGGCCCCCCCCCATCTATGCAGTTTTATAGTAGAACATGAACATACAACGTTTACATATGAGAAATAACCAAATATAAGTCTTGCAATAACATGAGATACATAAAGAATATGTTTTCATAGTAAATATGGATGTCAGGGTAAAATGGCAAGTACCTTCTCATCACCCCAAATATATCCCAATTCAGGCATGCTGGTTATAGCCATTATCAGGAAGTTAATGTCTTAGAACACTGCTGGGGCAACCCTAGGATATTGTACAGTACATGTATGAATGTAATGGTGGTGTTGTAGTTTATGGATGTTAACCAGTAATCTAATCTTGTACATGTATGAGATCTGTTATCTGGAAACATGTTACCCAGAAAGCTCCAAATTATGGAGATGCTTTCTCCCATAGACTCCATTTTATCCAAATAATGCATATTTTTATAAATGATTTCCATTTTCTCTATAATAATAAAACAGTACCTTGTACTTCATTCAAAATAAGATATAATTAATCCTTACTGGAAGCAAAACCAGTATATTGGGTTTATTTAATGTTTACATGATTTTCTAGTAGACTTAAAGGAATACTGTCATGGGAAAAAAAATTTTTTTCAAAATGAATCTGTTAATAGTGCTGCTCCAGCAGACTTCTGCACTGAAATCCATTTCTCAAAAGAGCAAACAGATTTTTTTTATATTCAATTTTGAAATGTGACATGGGGCTAGACATATTGTCAATTTCCCCAGCTGCCCCAAGTCATGTGACTTGTGCTCTGATAAACTTCAATCACTCTTTATTGCTGTACTGCAAGTTGGAGTGATATCACCCCCTCCCTTTCCCCCCCCAGCAACCAAACAAAAGAACAATGGGAAGGTAACCAGATAACAGCTCCCTAACACAAGATAACAGCTGCCTGGCAGATCTAAGAACAGCATTCAATAGTAAAAACCCATGTCTCACTGAGACACATTCAGTTACATTGAGAAGGAAAAACAGCAGCCTGCCAGAAAGCATTTGTCTCCTAACGTGCGGGCACAAGTCACATGACCAGGGGCAGCTGGGAAATTGACAAAATGTCTAGCCCCATGTCAGATTTCAAAATTAAATATAAAAAAACTGTTTGCTCTTTTAAGAAATGGATTGCAGTGCAGAATTATGCTGGAGCAGCACTATTAACTGGTTCATTTTGAAAAAAAAATTTTCCCCATGACAGTATCCCTTTAAGGCATGAAGATCCAAACTACAGAAAGATCCGTAATCTGGAAAACTCCAGGTCCCGAGCATTCTGGATAACAGGTCCCATACCTGTAGTAGTACCCATAGCAGGTGTGAGTACTTTAACTGTAGATGTTTACTCTGCCTATTACATAACACTTATTCATGTCATTGAGCCGCGATACAGACCACAACATATATGGCATCATAGCAAGCCCTCGTTTTTTTTGCGGCCATTCCATGAGAAAAGCATGGGAGGGGGGTTTGCAAATATTGACGCTATATATTGACTTTGAAAGGTACATTCGTACCTGCCCAGACATCCCAGTTGAAGAATTACTAGCAGCTTAAGCTGTGGCAACTTTTTATTGATGTATATAATATTCTAAAAGAATTTGTCCAGTACTGATGCAAATATATATACACTGTATGGTATTTCTTTCCTTACAGCTGCTACTGAATCCAGAGATAGTGAAAGCGTGCCCTGCACTTGTTCATTATGTATTTGACTTTCTTGAGAACAAAGCCTATAGTAAGGGGAAAAGAGACTTTGCAAGGAAGGTAAGAGTATATGCCTATCCCTCCACACATTTTTTAAAACCAATTAACTCCGCTAATATCACGCATGGAGATTAGTAACTTCTGCTGTTCCCTGGACACCATTTTCATTGTTTATCACAAGGATCAATACAGTTCCATTGTTTTTTGGTGAATGATTACTGTTCAGGGACATTATAGTATACGGACATAGAGAATAAAGTGGTGGGAATGCTTGATGACTGAGGATGTATTGCAGGTATACACAATATAACTTGTATTTTTGTTTTTAAGATGGATACATTTGTCAATCCTCTGAGGAACTCAATGAGGAACGTCTCCAATGCGGTTAAGTCAATTCCTGATAGTTTCGCTGAAGGAATGAATAAAATGTCCGATAACATGGGGAAAATGTCAGAAAAAATTGGACAAGATATAAAACACTCCTTCTTTAAGGTAATACATTTTGACTAGGCTGTATCATCTATCTAATGTCTTTGTAATGTAATTCAATTATTTGTCAACTGTGTACATTTAAGGGCTTTATCCGGACTGAAGCATTCAGTGAATATTTCTGGTACACATATTGAACACTACTACTACTGGTGAAAATACTTAGCACCTTCCGAAACTTGGGTCCAGTTTTTGGGAATGTGAAGCACTTTGGTTTGCCTGTCTCTGTATTTATTGCCTTAAAATCTAATGTAAAGATCACAAAACTTCCCATAATTCTCAGTGGGAATCTGTCTGCACATCTGTCCCAAAGACGTTTGTGTTTATACAATGCAACTAATAACTAAAGCTCATGTTGAGATCTGCTGGTTTGGCAAGGTCACCGAATAAGCAGATCTTCGTTTGAGATGGCTACCCAGCAGAGCCTATGGACCATGTAGATGTGTTCTCACTGAATGGGATCTTGAAATTAGCCAGATATCAGTCAGGCAGGCTGATCAGTGGGTCCCATACACAGCAATAAACAGCCAACTCAGTCTGGATGAACCATGTTTATTTTACAGAATCTATATTGCACACAAGATGGCAGCAAAAATCTATGATCGGTTTTTCCTCCATTTATTGTATGTGGGTAAGCAACAGGTATGCCTCCATGAACAATACAGTATTTCCATTTAAAGACAAATATTGGTGGAGAAGAAGCAATAGTAGAGTCTCCCGTGAAGACATTTTCCACATTGCATCAGCTATTATTGCCTTGGTACCTTGATATTGAATATTACATATGTAAATATAAGGTACACATCCCTTCTGAATTCAATTGCTTTCCATTGATGCCTATGGTGTTTGTCAGTCATATACTGTAAGTAAGTTTGTTTTATTCACTGTATCACTTTTCTGACTAGGCTCCAATTCTTGTACCAAAAACGGATGCATTTCCAGAACACTACAGAGTATCGGCACAACTGGACGACAATGTAAGTGTTTGTTTTACATTTCAGTACAAGTATACATGGCTGTAAAGTTTTCTTTCTTAAATCTTTGACAAAACTGATGGCTGTCATATCCATTCTAGAAAAAGCATGGAGCTATGCCCTCCTGTGTTACTTGCTTGCATTACAGTATTTCTATTTTCTACTCATCCTACTTTCCTAAATGATAATACAAATTATTTGATTGTGTTTTCAAGTATCTAAATGTGGAAACGCAGTTTGATTTACACATACTACATGGCCTTTTATAAATGATTTGTGAGACCATCATAAGTGTGAGGGCTGAGTATGGCTTTAGTTTGCTACTTCTTTTTGTGAGGATCACAGCCTTTAAAATTCCCCTGTGCCAGTCTCCTGTCTATCTGTGTTGTGGCCATGTTACTGGAAATGCCTGATATTGTTTCAGGGCCACTAAGTGTCAGAAGCCTTTTTGTACTTTTCCCCAACACTCATCTTGTCAGGGCCCCTGGCTCAGGTAACCAGAAACCTGATAAATCCTGAGGCTAGATTTGTATTAATATTATTATCACTTATCATTGTGTTGAGATCCAACATGGAGAGCTGCCAACTAAAAAGTTAGCAAGTATTGAATCATTATGGGCCATGTACATTTGTTCTATGCCTGTTCTTGTAGCCTGCTTGTAGCCCTGTATAAAGTTTTGTGTACTCAAGACTGAATCAGAAGCATTCCGTGGTGTCATCCTTAGAGGCTGAAACTTGTGGGAGTCTACTTCCATTGTTGATTTTATAATGTATTTGCTATTTTCCCAGTGCTTTGAAAGCAATGTTCATAGTTCACAAAGTAGGATTTTTTTTAACTACAACTTGGGGAGCAAAGATTATTGGTGATTATATAGAGATTTGTCACCGTCATAAATCTGCACCTGTCCTCTACTTTACATTTTTATTTGTCACATCAAAGCATTCCATGTTGTCTTCCTGAGCATAACTATGTTACCATCAGTTTGACAAATGCTCTAGCCCTAACGGAGTTAGGATTTTTCGTCATGGCTGTAAAAGTATTAGGTGCTTGATTTTTGAATGCCGTGGCTTCTCATACTTCTATTTAATTCTGCATTGTGTGTGCAAGCATTATAACTGAATTCCAGAACTCTCAAGGTAATGCATTTCAGAGTGCAATCATCTTATGCTTGGCACTGCTCTGTAGAGCCTGTACAAGTTAGGAGTAGCCAGCTAACATTAGTTTTCATGTTATTCCATGGGATATACAAAGGATGTTGCCTCAACTAGCTACAAGTAGCTCATCCTAATCCCTTTCTATAGGTCATCTTCAGTTATATAAAACTGATTAACATGGAAGGGACACAAGAGGTGTTTCAAATACAGCCTTTAAAAAATGGGAGGACAACATGGAAATTAGACAAAATAATAGAGGACTGTATGTCAATGTGAAGGAGATGATGGGAAAGGTGACTGGTTGTAAAAATAAGCCTTCATCATGCTGCATTACTCCTTGTATACTTTCATGTCTCCTTTATACAATGACACAGTGTTATAACACAGTGTCGTATGTACCAGATGGTGTGAAACGCATAAGGCAGAATACCATGGGGTTTGTATGTATGTTATATTTTTAACATGGATCTTTGAATAATAATGGTATTTGAATTCTGCATATGACATGAATGCAGCACCCATGGGAGCCCCCATACACGTATATTATGCACTTAATTGAACGCTTTATGTATAAGTAAATGAACTACTTTTTATTGTCAAAAGGTGGATGACAATATTCCGTTACGAGTGATGCTTCTTCTAATGGATGAAGTTTTTGACTTGAAAGAAAGGAATCAGTGGTTAAGAAGACAAATTACAAGCCTTCTCCAGCAGCTCATAAGAGCAACCTATGGAGACACCATTAATAGGTATAGCGTTTGTGCATCTGTAGTATTGTATATTTGCCTTTATTATACAGCATTCAGTAATTAAAAGATTTTATGTGAAATGCTGTGTAGCTGAAATGAGCTAAAAGTCCAGCTTTTAACAGTTTCTTGCAATAAACATACATTCATTTGTGAAGGTTAAGAGAGAATTTAAAGGGAAAAATATCTAATTCAAATTTTTTAAGGACATTTACAGTTGTGTTTAGAATGATAGCAGTCCAACATCACTAACCTGATCATGCCTTTTTTCAATAATGGTACTTTGCTGGGGCTTCTTGCCGATAGCTTGGCTTCCCATAGGTGTCTTCTAAATGTAACAGTACTCACAGGTAACTTTAGACCTTCTTTGATCTTCCTGGAGCTGATCATTGATCATTGAGTCTTTGCCATTTTGGCTATTCTTCTATCCATTTGAATGGCAGTTTTCCTTTTTCTTTCACATCTTTCAGGTTTTAGTTGCCATTTTAAAGCATTCACGATCATTTTGGCTGAGCAGCCTGTCGTTTTCTGCACTTCTTAATATGTTTTCCCCTCCAATCAACTTCAAAAGTACTCTGTTCTTCTGAACAGTGTCTGGAATAATCCATTTTACTCAGTGAGAAATGCACTGTAACCAGCATGTGCAACATTTGCTGCCTTCCTTCCTTAAAAAAGGGTCGTAATTGAACCCTGTTTTTTCACAGAATGAATGACCTCACTAATTGAACTCCACACTGCTATTATTTGGAACAAGTTATTATAATTTTGAACCTTGCTATTCTTTTAAACAAGCCTCAATTAATGATGCAATTACACAGAATCGTCAGAATACATGCCTTGACTATTGGGTCTGTTGGTTTTCTATTATTCTACTACACCTACTAGTAAATTATTTGCCATGTAAAAATATAATTTCGCTCCAAAACAGTTATTGATATGGTCAGTGATGTCAGACTGCTATTATTTTGGACACAACTGTACCATGATTGGATTTTGACTTATATTAATCTTTTCCATAGGAAACATACATACAGGGTTATTTTGTTTACACTGCTTTATACACTTTCACATATTCTCTTCCTGTTTGTTGTGAAAATATTCATATTGATATTTTTTTCCCCAGAAAAATTGTTGATCATGTGCAGTATATGACCTCCCCAGACCAAGTAGCAGATTATGTGAAACAGTTCAGGTAAATGCAATAAACATACATTATATGCAATAAACATACATGATATGATGCTTATAACTTTATGATGCTTATTATATATATAATGTTGTACAATATAGAAAGCACAATCATTTGAAAGCTTACTAGACTTAAAAGCACCCATCTTGGTCCTTGCTGCCAGCTACATCCTTTACTCCATTTTGTAGGTTGGCAGCTGGACATTAACCAACTTTAGACCTGGAAGTCCGTGTAATCACAGATGTGCAAATAAGCCCTTTGGTTTCTAGAGATACTCACATCTCTTTTATATTCCATGAGCCTTCAAAGTCACAGAATTAAGGTGGCCATACACTATGGGGGTTATTTACTAAGCTCAGAATACCCGAAATTCCCCGAAATCTGAAAAGTTTGTGATTTTTTTGTGTTATAATAGGCTTAAAACCCTGAGGGCTAAAAAGCCAGAATATAAAAACACAGCATCTCAAACCTGTCGAGGTTGTATAAAAGTCAATGTTTTCGGAGCTTTTCAGGTTCGGGGAAAATTCACGAAAAAATAGTGAAAATCTGAGCTTTTCCCACAAAGCTAATTTGCGGGAAAATGTAATAATAAATAAGCGTTAAAAACCTGAGCGGGTTAGATCGGAGTTTGTAGCAGCCGATATTGAGATAAATTCGGACCTTGATAAATAACTCTCTATAAGATTGGCAAGGACGCCAAATGAGCGGCTCTTAACCCGATATGCCCACTAATGGCTGGCCGATATCGGGTGAATCCGAATGTTCAGCCCTGGGGCGGATCACAATGCTGTGAGTGGGCGCCGACGGGTTGCAGGACCACATCAACTAGCCGATGCAGTCCTGGATCGTAGAAAAAAATCAAACTTGACTGATCGATATCTGGACGATTTTTGGCCTGATATTGTTTGGTTGGACCCGTCGGGAGCCCCCACACATGGGCAGATAAGCTCCAAGCTAAAGGATCGATATCAGCAGCTTTAATCTGTTTGTGTATGGCCATCTTTAGTCATTAGCCATACAATTGGGCATACAGATCCTGGGCGATTTTTTTCAGAGCGTATTCATATTATTACAAAATGATGGTTAGTTTACTCACAGCACTTGGTGATTTTGGTAATTTATATCTGGGAAGCAGGCAGCTTTCATGCACAGGTAGGTTATTTATACACTCTACTTATCTTATACTCATACTTATCCTTATATGTTTTGCATTAAATCCCATTGTTAGTATCCTTTAATTTCTTAATTACAGAGAATCATTTTGGCCCAATGGAATATTGGCGGAATCAGTTCTACTCAGAGACCGAAGTATTCGAATGAGAACTAGAGTGGCAGCAAAGACCAAGCTGTTGGAAATAATGCCAGGTTAGAAAATCACCAGATTTCATGTGAAAGTTACAGACACTGGCATCTTTGTTTTGAAGGGGTATTCATAAATGCTGAAAAAGATCTTTATCAATATCCGTTATTGATCACTAGCCTCCATCTGAGAATTATACTTTTATTCTTACATTTTTTTTATATAATGTTGCAGATGTAAGGTTATAGTTGGTATTGGAAGCTCAACTAAGGCAGAGCTAACTAACTCGCAGCTTTTTTTAATTGTTTATGCAAATGGGTGTTGGTTGGCTTCCCTGGTACAGAAGTCCATTTACTGGTAAGTCTCTGACCACAAAAAAAAGTTTTCCTCTTCTGCTTCCTCTCCATAAGTTGTGTCAAAAATATTGTTATAAAAAAACATTAAAAAAATAAATCATATTAAACTAGATAACTTTTTTTTTTTTGTTTTTAGATGAACTGAAGCATATCATTGGTGCTGAAACAACTCGGAAAGGCATCCTGCGGGTGTTTGAAATGTTTCAGTACAACCAGCTGAACAGGAGACTTGTGTACGTTTTTTTAGAGGGCTTCCTGGAAACCTTATTTCCACAGTATAAGTTCCGTGAGCTTTTCTATAAACTCCATTCTCGATCAGAGCGCATGCAAAAATATAGACAGAGACCACAGCCTTCTCAAACGCCTTCTTTGCAGAAAAGGTGACACTACAGTTTGCCCAGAGGTGCCCTAAGAAACTCTTCATTGTTTGATCCAGGCATTCCTGACTGTAGCTTGGGTATGATTGCCGGGGCTTCAATACACCTACTTAGGTTTCTGCTCCAATCATATATTGTCATATACAGTACTAATGCATCCAGACGTGTGGTCCTTTCGCATCCTTGCCTTCTGTACAACAATCATCAGATTGTGTTTGTATGTCTTAAATGATTTGGTGCATCTGCAATATTGAGGAGCGGGTTGGCTTGGTCATTTTCAGTATGCAGAACCAGCTAATCTGGAGTTCTGACCAAAAAAGATTTGGAAGAGATCGAGTCCTAGTTGTCCAGTCCAGAGGAAGTGCCAGACTGTATATTTCTACACAAAGTACAAGCACAATTAAAGTGGTTTACTGGAGAACTGAGCTAGGTTGTGTTCAGATTGGGAGATTGTGCAATTACCTTTTTGGTTGGATATCAAGACTCTTCAATCAAGGTATAGAAGGTCTGGGTAAACATTACGGTGTACCAGGACAATAGATTAAAATGCTATTGTGGTTAAAGGAATGGCAATAATAATCAAAGATATGCACAGGTCTTACGCTGTCTCCAAAGGCCAGCCAACAATTGTCATACGAACCATAAATGTAAACATTTTAGTTGCTCCATAAACAAATGAAATAGCTGTCCCCAAAGGCCAGCCAACAATTGCCATATGAATCATTAATCTAAACATTTAGAGGCTTCATAGCTTAATGGGTGGCTTATCCCCGAACGCCGATGTAACGGCCTGTGGCAGCATGCTTCATTTACAAAATATTGATCTGTTTCTGCCGTTTTATTGTGGATTTTTAGTTTCGGTTTAATTAGTAAGCTGTCCATTGGGCTTTGGGCAAGTCTATAATTCGTTATGCTGATGGATGGTAGGCTGGAGAATCTAGAACTGGCTTGCTGATGCTGTGTGAGCACCCTGGTGTTGTTTGTCTTTACTGAGTAAAGAACTATTTGGCATAGTTGCACTTGCAAAGTACCTGTTTATCTTGAAAAGAAATTCCACTTTAATTGAACAACAAACTTTTTTTATTTTTTTTTATTATTATATTTACTCCACAAGTAACACTCAGTGTGCAGTCATAGGGTTTAACATTGAAAATAGACAGTCCTTGACTGGTTGTTTGTATCACACAGAAAAATGTTGACACTATTTGTGCTCTGTAAGCTTGCATCCAATCAAAATGATTAGAAATGTATGTTCTGTGCCGGAGATGTGCAACCTCCACACTCCAGATGTGTCATCACAGCTCCTGTAACCCTCAGTCAGACAGATGATGTATTTGCATTTTCCTTATGGCAGGAGGTTGGAGACTGGACATTTGGGCCTCTGGTGAACCCTCTAAAGCCGGTTTTAAAGCCTTTGGTGCGCACAATAGATTGGTATCATGTATCATATACATTGTACATTGTGATGTTCACAAGGTTATATCTCTTGCTGCTTGTGGTACTCTCTAAATATGGTGTATTGTTATACATAGAAACACACCGCACATCATGTGTAGCAACTGCTGAATCTACATAGTGCTACAATTGCTTCTTTTATTCCATGAACTGTGATTGGCTGGGGAAGAGTGTGGATTAAGAGAATATAAATATATATATATATATATATATATATATATATATATATATATATATATATATATATATATATATATATATATATATATTTCACTTATGGTTTCTGTTGCATTTTTACCAATTGTTTTAGGCGGCATACTCCAGGGCCCTTTAGGAAGAATCGCTTGCTTTCAAATCGTATGTTAAAAAAAGTATCTTTTTTGATACATCTTAATACACTGATAGAACAGCGTCTGAGGTCTGACGCGTTTGGTGGCACTGCGCTTCCTCAGAGACCTCAACCCCCATTGGTATACACATTATTTAAGAAGAACCGCCCATGCACATGTTAACCCATAGTGGTATATTCACATAAAAATATGATAAAAATCAGTTAATCGTTTAAATGAATTCATTCTACACTTTTTCATGTTTTATATTGATAAGGTTAAATAGTTAATGCTAAATTCAACAAATCTATTTTATAACTTAATTTCATAATTAATGCTCTAGTTATTACAATTTCAAATCATCTGTTGCAATATGGTTTCAGATTCCCTTAAGTATCAAAAAATGGATACAATATACATTTGTCTATCACTTTGCAAGCTTTTAACATGTGGCTATTCTAATCGATTGTATAGTGCTCCATCTACAGACTAGAAGTAACAACTTATATCAAACACTGAGTTTAGACCTTGGGGCTGCCTCGTACACAATTTGAACCTCTCTTCTCAATAATTTGGTTTGTAAATCGCCTCCTCTCTGATCCAAAGTCACTCTCTCTGTATCTTGTACCGATACTAATTCCACATTACCACTGTTGCATTCTTGAAAATGCCTAGAAACCGGTGTGTTCTCACCAGATCTTATGGTGTTATGATGCTCCCTTATTCTATTCTTTATATTTCTATTTCTTTGTATTCGACACCTCTCACGTTATCAAATATACAACTGCCTTCGTATTACAATTAATGTAACTTTTTATCTGGTCAGTCTCCCGTGTAACACTACATTCAAAAGTGTCTGATATTACAACTACTTTACATGTCACACACCACGTTGATCCGCACCTATACATCCCCCTGCTATGTAACCAAGTTTCCGAACTAGATCCAGCTTTAAACATACTAGGGGCCAGCGTCATCCCTAGGTATAAAGTATAAAGGCTTATCTGACTCCCCTTTTGTGATCCCTGTACCAATGCCCAAATCATGTAAATTGTCACCATTGCGTCCCAAAACACCTATCCCTGTGCTCAGATCCTACTGTTTAGACAAAACCGTGCCCTCCTGAGACTGTGTAAACTGCTTACGTAAACCAATTTCCTAACAAATTTGCTGACAATACATCTAGAACACAAAAGTTATATGTCGGACTGAACGATAAACCTTTTCCCAAAAGGGATAATTGTTCATTAGTCAATGCAATGTCCGAAAAGTTCTGTTGCATTTTTATCCTTGAGCTAGCGATCACTTTGACTTGCTTTTGCTGGACTAAAACTTCCTGCATCCTCCACCAAATTCCAGAAGCTTAGCCGTGTTTGTCCAACTTCAGGCCTCAACAGACCTCAAAATTTTATAAATTTAGCTTTTTCCAGCTGATTGAACAAGGTATATGCCATTTTTGGGGACTGCTTGACCCATATGCAACATTTCACTGATTTTATCTGTAGCACAAACCCTTTACCAGTGAATATGATGTACAGTATATATACCTTTAGTTTTCCCTATAAGTTATTGCAGAATCAAAATCCACTTTTGCCCCTTCTTTCTAGGAAGTTTGTCTATAAACCAGTTGGTTGTCACAAGTACACGGTTATCTGTGTGTATAAATTAAGTTGCTTGGTTTCCAGAGTTTTTTGGGTGCCCTGCTGCAAGAACTTGTGTGAATGGGTGCTATTGCACTGCTCAGAGTGAACCTGGCCCAGTGGTAGTAGCATTTCTCCTATATTTGCTTATATGCTTAATCCCGCAAGAACTGTATTAGAACACTTCTTTCTGTGTCTTTAATACTTGTGGTAATACCACAATTAAATATAACTAGCGGCCATATGACTATGGGGAATTTTCAAGTTGGGACAAGCACCCTTGGAGGTCAATTCACTTTAATATAAAAAAAAACACATAAAAGTTAATTGGTCCCCAATGAAATTAGCCATATTGTGTGTGTGTAAGAAGCACTGGGGCAGGGGCTGATGTGTATGGAGGATAATCTCTGTAGTAGTTGGGGGAAATAAGAGTAAATCATGGCCTACAGAGGTTGTGTGGTGGTGTAGTCCAGCAATAGAAGGAGTACCTATATTCCTTGGGATAGATGCCAATATTTGTGGGGATATCATGACATTCAGAGACTCTGTTGTGTGTGTAGTCATCATTTTCTTTCTTTTTTTCCATGTGGGTATGCTTGCACAAAAGCACCTGCAATGAGTCGTGAAATCATTTTAACTGTGTTTTATCTGCTATAACATATAAATCATGATCATATAAAGCTTGCGCAGTCATCAGACTGTTGCACATCATCCACACTGTGAAATGGTTCATTATCATCCCACCAGTTGTAGTTAATGTTGTGTAATCTCTCAGACTGATTGTACTACATTCATATAAACAGCACTTGTGTTTCTGGCTTCATTCATCTTACGGCTGCTCTATTTATCCCTCTGAAATGAAAGTGCCATTGTCCAAATTTGCACTTGTGTTTTTTAGCCTTAAGTTTTTAAATAAAATTAGCATTAAAAAATATTTTAACTCAACTTTGTACTGCTGGTACTTATCTAGTTAAGGTATAGGACAGTTATCCAGAAAGCTCTGATTTATGGAATGGCTTCTATCTCCCATAGACTCCATTTTATCCAAATAATCCCATTTTTTAAAAATTATTTCCTTTTTCTCTGTAATAATAAAACAGTAGCTTGTACTTGAGCCAAACTAAAATATAATTAATCCTTATTGGAAGCAAAACCAGCCTATTGGTTTTATTTAATGTTTACATGATTTTCTAGTAGACTTAAGGTATGAAGATCCAACTTACAGAAAGACCCATTATCTGGAAAACCCCAGGTCCTGAGCATTCTGGGTAACAGGTCCCAAAGCTGTACAACAAGAATGTGTTCCAAATGATGTCATTATTTGTTAAATCTGTGCTTTATTTTAATTAATGGCCATGAGGTTCCTTTCCAGAATACATGTAATATCTGCTGCATTGCCTTGTCATGGCAATGTACAACAATGCCTTACTAACTATACAGAGAGTGCAGTCTGGGTAGAAGTTTTAGAATTGAATTTTTTGCTTGGGAGAAGCTCAATGCTTGGTATTTATAAAGCATGAAAAACTAAAATGTAAAACCTCGGCATCTAAAAGCTTGTGAGTTCATATAGAAGTCAATGGGAGCTGTCCTAGGCAAAAATCAAGCCATTTTTTTAATTCTAGTTTTTCAAGGCTTTTCTTAAACTTGTAAACTCAAAAATTTTAGTTTGAGCTCAAAAGTTCATAAAATCACAAATTCAAGTTATTTCATTTTTTCCCCATGATTGTATTCAATTACGTTTTTTACATTCGGATTGTTTAATAAATACGCAAACATTAGATTTTTTTTTTAAATTTGAGTTGAAAATCTTCCTTAAGGGCTCACCCATGCTATAGATGTTGGGCAGATTTGTGCCAAGCCACTACTAACAAGTCTATCTGGCCGAAATTGGGCTAAAATCTGTAGTGTGCATGAAGCCTTTAGATTTTTGGGAATTCTCCATACCAACATCATGCTTTCATCCCAATAAAGGGAGGTTATAGTAAAGCTGAAGAAATATTTAATACTCCTGTAAATATTGTGCTGTGGTGTTTCAAGCATCCATAGTAAGATTATCTTTTTTTTTTAGTCAAATTTTAATAAACTATGAAGAGCTTCAACTGCTACTTTAGCGCATGGGAATTTAAAGGAATATAATTTACTGTTGCCCTGCACTGGTAAAACGGATGTGTTTGCTTCAGAAAGACTACTATAGTTTATATAAATGCACTCTTGTGTAGCCATGGGGGCAGCCATTTAAGCACAGGATACACAGTAGATAACAGATAAGTTCTGAAGAATCCCATTATAATACACAAAAGCCATGAATATCCTGTAAACTATATCCTTATAAACGGTGAGTTCTGATGTCATCAGTTATAAACGGTGAGTTCTGATGTCATTTCTGTCACATGACTCATTGAAATTTGTGTATTATAATTAATAAAGTACCCCCAGTTGCAAGATATGAGGATATTATAAGTTACCTCGGAGTTCCATGACCTGTATAAAAACACTCGGCCTTCGGCCTCGTGTTTTTATATGGTCATGAAACTCCTCGGTAACCTATAATATCCTTATATTTTACAAGAGGGGGTACTTTATTCACTATATATACTACAGAGCTCATCTGTTATCTGCTGTGTATCCTGCATCTTTTCTCCTTTTTCAGCTTTGAATGGCTGCCCCCATGGCTAAACAGCAGCTTGTATTTCTGAAGCAAACACACCAGTTTTACCAGTGATGGGCAACAGTAAATGATGTTGTAATTTCTTTAAAACAGGGGTCCCCAACCGCCGGACCGCAGCCCAGAACCGGGCCGCAGACACTTCTGCAGTGGGCCGCCGAGCCCAGCTTACAAAAACAAGGTGCGCTGAATTGGATGCTGGAGCGCCCAAATTGGACGCCGGCGTGTCCAAACGTGCTGCCGAGCCCCACCACCTTCCCTGACCCCGCTGACCCCATTCAGACCCCACCCCCCGGTTCTTGCAAAAAAATTATTTTTTGCACCAGTCCCCGGTCCAAAAACGTTGTGGACCCCTGCTTTAAAACCAATATTTTTTTGGTCTTGCTGTTCCTTTAAAGGGTGGAGCTAGAGACTGAATGGTATTTTAGTGTCGGCCATTGACATTCCTCCTGCTGCTGCTGCATACTCTTTATTTAAGGACTTGTTTTAGAAGTCTGCTTGTCACTCCACTTTTCCATTTCTTGTACTGAAAGAGAACCACTGTGTTCTCCCTCCAGATTGTCCAGTGTGTAAGAAAGAAACCGTGAATATCCCTGTACAGTAATGTTAGCGCTGTGCTTATTTGTTCTCTCTCACTTCTATTTCCGTCCTTCTTCTTCTTCGTGTACTTCTGTTCTTTATTTCTGTCTTCATTGAACAAAGAACATACTGAATGTTAGTCATTTTTACCGGACTGAAGATAACATTTTTATTTGCTGTTTGCATTATGTTATGTCCAACTGAAGAGCTGGGCAAATGATTACACTAATAAAGTATTAACATAAACCAGGGTGTCTTCCTCTTTCTTTTGTTCCAGACAAAGTGTTTTTAGTCGTTATAATTGGTATAAACACCGAACGTAAATGCCAGTTGATCATGGTGGAAGTTTTATCGATGTCTCATTAATAAAATTGCTTTTTTCCTGCAGTTTAGATTTTCTCCATTTATCTCATCATCTTGGAAGGTTTTGTTTTGATGATGCTCAACCATGCCAAGATGCATTCAAACCAAAAGGTACAACTTTCTTTTGCTCAAACTCCTGAGCCTAAAACTTAAAGGAGAACTAAACCCTGAAAATGACTGGTTCTAAATGTTGTACCAGTCTAAAGTTTCAGCTTGTCAATAGCAGCAATGATCCAGGATTTCAAGCTTGTCACAGGGGGTCACCATCTTGGAAAGCAACACATGGTTGGTAAAAGAGCTTTCCAAAACATTTCTCACATGCGAAATTTAAAGAGAAAATTTAAAAGAATTTTTGAATTTAAATAACTGCCTCACAAACTGTCAGTGAATTATCATGGTTTGCTAAGCATTGACATCAATGGGTATCACAACACTGAAACAGGATCTGAGATTATGAAACAAAAATCATCAAATGTTTGATTTTTTTAAGCAAGCTTTGAATCGATGATTCCCTTATAAATTCGATGAATACTCTCTCTCTCTGCAGGATTCAGATTTAACCAAATCCCAGTCATTCAGAGGTATTGAATCCAAGCAGTTTAGGACATGTGACTTCAGGGCGACAACGTTTTGCCAATAGTTGCAGTTATTTTTTTTTTATATTTAATCAAATTTGAATATGAAACTTTGGGCTGGGATTCTGCCAAATTTTTTGTGTAGGATTCTGTTTTCAACCAAATCAAAACAAAAATACTAATTTATATGATAGTAAATGCAGGAAGGTTTTTGTGAAATAAACTTTTTCAACAACATATTCAACAACATAGCTAAAAAAAATCCTTGCAAAAATGAAAATCCAGTATAACCTTTCTCTCATGGACATAAGAATGCTCCTAAATATAATCCATTAAAATGTCTGTACTGTTTCTGAAAGAATGACATTACTCTTCATTGTTGCCCTCTCAAAATCTGTCTATACGCAGCTTTGTGTTGGAGTTGGTTTATTTTTAAAGCCAGCTCTAATACATCGAGGCAAATTCACTAAAGGGGTGAACTTTCGTCTGCGAAGGCTTCGCCACATTCCGCACCACCTCGCCAGACGCAAATTCGTTACCGCTACGAATGTGAAGTTGCTTTACTGCAGCCGAACGCTGGCCAACTTTTGCTAAAGTTCATTTCTGCCTAGCGAAACTTTGTTAGTACTCTTAAGCTTTGGTCAATTTGAATAGGGCACATATAGGTCATATATATGTCTTTATTAGAGATGTTGGTGCAAATGCTTGAAGTGGCCACTTCTTATAAGAAATGTCCAAGGAAGCAAAATAATGACAAAAGAGATCCTCTAATGCCCAACCTAAAACAAATGTGGCATGCCCCCTCAAATGGTTGAAAAAAATGTTAACACAAAAATGTTTAATAGTTACAACTTCTGAAGGCAATCCAGCCTTTAACAAATGAAAAAACGCCAGCGCTTTTTTTTAGAACTTTTATGACTTTCCAGCGTACAGTATATGATGTCACTGGCATAATATTGAGGAGGTTTAGCTTCATCTTATCAGTTCGCCAGGTCTAAGGTGGAAGGAAAATCTGGCAAAAGAGGTAACGTTCGCAAATTAACTATGGTTCGTCTGGCGATACGGCGTGAAACTGTAATAGCGACCGGGGGTGATCCTACCCAGTTTGCCGCCCGAGGCGGCCTTCGTTTTTGCTGCCCCCACGGCACTCAAGTTCAGCGCCAGATGGTGGTCGGTTGGGGGTCCACGTCGCTAGTGCAGAGAGCGCAATTGCGCTCTCTGCCAGTGTCTGACTGGCCCACCGGGATACCAGGAAAACTCCAGGTGGGCCCAGGTGTCAGGGGGTCCTTGTGCTGCTAAAGATTCAGCCTATTCCATGGCCATTCCCTATTTCTATGAGAACAAAGAGGCTAAATAGATGGAATAATAGATTATAGTATGTAAAGAATAGAGACGAGGAGAAGAAGAATAATAGTACTGAGAGTGGGCCCCTGGTCTAAGGTTTTTGGGTGGACCCCTGGTGTCCCAGTCCGACACTGCTCTCTGCACTACAAGAGCCGAATTTCCGGGTTTAAACCTGGAAATTCGGCTCTTAGTTACCAGAAGCGGCATTTTTGCTGCCCCTGACAACCAGGCGGTGCTTCGGCCTGAGGCGAGTGTCTCAACTCGCCTCATTGGCGGAGCGCCCCTGATAGCGACGTTAATTTACCTAAGGGAAAGGGGAATCATTTATATAGTGCTTTTCTCCCATGGGACTCTAATTAAATGTTCACAGCAAGCAAGGAAGCCATTATAAATAACTTGAGTTGCCACAGGGAATCACAGGGTCTCTAGCATGAGACCTCACACCAAAGTCTGATCACTTAACCTCTAGGTCAGCTCCTCTTCTAACTGATTCAAAATCTGTCTGTAACACCTGCATGAAGAGACACTTTCTACAGTATGGAGAGTGTTACTTGTGTTTAATCATTACAATCATCTTATGGCAACAGAAATATTTAAGTGACCTTTATGGTTGCCTTGTCTCACTCATTTGTAATGTATTGCCCATTTGTAATGTATTGTGAGTGGCTATATTGTTTGCCGGAGTACTTTGAATAGCTTTTATTAAAAAGTTCATATCAATCCTAACACATTTTGTGCCTGTGGGGAAATGTGTTGCTCCTTTTATTCTGCAGCAATAAGTCCCTTTACTTTCCTTTTGCACCTGGGTTAAATAAACATACAATGGCAAAATGCTATGCAGCTCCTTCCTGAAAGGTTATTGTCACCTTTAGTCCCCAGATCAGAAAGCTGTTTCTCTTTTTGTGCAATTTCCCCAAAATTATTTTTTATAACAGCTGTACAGCACAGGGGTCAGGGTCATTCTGTCTTGTGCAATAAGGCATTCCAAGGCTAGTGCAAGTCTGGAAGACCAACTGATGAACTTCCCAACCGTAATACAATATTTATATATATATATATATATATATATATATATATATATATATATATATATATATATATATATATATATATATATATACATACAATTTTTTGCAGCTGTAATTTGAGTACCAGTGCTGTTTTCCTACAAACTATAACACTTAAAGGGGTAGCTCAAATTTTAGTATGATATATAATGTCTCATTCTTAGCAACTTTTTAATTGGTCTCTGCCTGGCTTCTGAATTATTTGCATGCTTCTGCTTCTTTACAGCTCTTTAAGGAGAACTAAAGCTTAACTAAAGAAGTTGGTAGAAATGTTGTACATTATATTTTGTGCTTCTGTATCAGCCCACGGCAACCACAGCCCTTTAGCAGTAAAGATCTGTGTCTCCAAAGATGCCCCAGTAGCTCCCCATCTTCTTTCTGCTGATTGACTGCACATTCTCTGTGCTGCTGTCACTTACTGAGCTTAGGGACCCACTCACAATATACAGTATACAGAATAGAAATGTCACAATAATTACTACATGGCAGCACAGAAACCAGTGCAATTAGCATCAGAATTTAATAATCAGTCCTGTAGCATCAGCTTATATTACAGACAAACCTCATTTTCTGCTGGATAATTTGTGACAACCCCTAAGCTTAGCTTCTCAACAGCTGCTCAGAGCCCACTGAGCATGTGAGTGTCACAGACACTTTCCAAGATGGTGACCTCCTGTGACAAGTTTGAAGTCCTGGATCATTGCTGCTATTGACAAGCTGAAACTTAAGGCTGGTGCAATAAGTTCAGTATATAAAATATGGCATTTTAGCCATATTCACTTTTAGGGTTTAGTTCTAATTTAAACGGGGTCACTGGCCCCGGCAGCTAGAAGACTATTTGGGTCTGTGAGGTTACAATTTTATTAATTATTAATTATATAACAGTTTCCCAGTCAAGCCACTACCTGTATGCAAGGGTAAGTTAGACCCTACCAACCAGATAGGTGGTTCAAAAGCCATAAAAAATGAAGACCAATTGTCTCAGAATATCACTGTTGACATCATACCTCCCAACAATGGAAGAGCCTAGACATTCTGAACAGTTGCATAGTTAATTTATACTCCCAGGAAGGACCTCTGTTTGTTATTTATTATCTTCTGACAGTTGTAATATACTTCATCTTATATGCTCCTTCACATACCCCCTGCTTCACCTGCTCACATACACATGTTCTCACTGTGGGGAGGGGTAGCAAATAAATCGGCACCCCCAGTGAATACCACTTTTCTTGTTATTTAAAGACACTGCTCAAATCACCCTGTGTGTTATCACCCTAAGGTTGCAGTGTGACCTGATGAAGTCTATGGCAGAAGAAAGTAGATACTGTAAGTTGCTACTCTGCAAAGGCCAGAGCCTCCTAGGTGTGAATGTTACTGTTTAAGCACTTATCACTGTATGCTGAAATGAGATCTGTGTTATCTAAAAGCAGATTTTATTTCTCAGGCTTCAGAAGGTTAAACCTTCACCAAACCAAAGGGGACCCATTTCCTACAGAGGAGTTCGTCATTATCCAAATTCTCTTATTTCTTCACAATATCATTTAACTTTCTCCGATTAAAATCAGGATTTATGAGTTGCAGTGCCAGAAATATTCAGTAGATAGCACATGGCAGCACATGGAATTGGCACTATATTTATCTTGTTGTGTGTTCTGGGGTTATTAAACATTAATAACATTATATATTGTAATATTTGTTAGTATTGATCTTGCCATGTGTTTGATTGTATTATACGTTGTGGGTGATGTTCAGAATAATAGCAGTATGTTTTAAAAAGTGAATAAAGCTCAAAACCCTTTTATTAGCAATAGCTTTTATTTCCATACACACAAATGCATTGGGAACACTGCACATTTTATTCCAAAACATGAAGAAATCAAATTTGTGTTAATCCTTTACAAAAACTGAAGAAAAGGGAATATTAGGCAGTGTCTGCATTCTTCTTTACAAACTCAAACACTCACTGTATAAAATAAAAAAAAGTTTCAAGATTTTGCTTTCCTTTGAATCACTGAACTAATATTTAGTTGTATAATCAGTGTTTGTGAGAACTGCTGCACATCTGTGTTACATGGAGTCCACCAACTTCTGGCACCTGTTACATTCCACAATTCTTCTGCATTTCTTGGTTTTGCCTCAGAAACAGCATTTTTGTGTCACTGTACAAGTTTTCTGTTGGATTAAGGTCAGGGGATTGGGCTGGCCACTCCATAACGTCAATCTTGTTGGTCTGGAACCAAGATGTTACTTGTTTACTGGTGTGTTTGGGGTCGTTGGCTTCTTGAAAACCCCATTTCAAGGGCATTTTCTCTTTGGCTTAAGCCAACATGACCTCTTCAAGTATTTTGATGCATGATCCCTGTTATGTGATAAATAGGCCCAACACCATCATAAATTCAGTGTTTGGGCGTCGTCTGACAAATTGTCTGCTGCCCCTAGACCCAAAAAGTACAATCTTGCTTTAATTAGTCCACAAAATGTTGTCATTTCTCTTTAGACCAATCAATGTGTTCTTTGGCAAATTGTAACTTCTTCAGCACATCTTTTTTCAACAATGGGACTTTGCGTTGGCTTCTTGCCTATAACTTGGCTTCACATAGGCATCTTCTAATTGTAACAGTACTCACAGGTAACTTTAGATCTTCTTTGCTCTTCCTGGAGCTGATCATTGGCTGAGTCTTTGCCATTTTGGCTATTTGGCTATTCTTCTATCCATACAATTGGTAGTTTTCCGTTCTCTTCCACGTCTTTCAGGTTTTGGTTGCCATTTGAGATCATTTTAGCTGAGCAGCCTATCATTTTCTGCACTTCTTTATATGTTTTCCCCTCTCCAATCAACTTTTTAATCAAAGTACCCTGTTCTTCTTAACAATATCTGGAACGACCCATTTTATAACCAACATGCACAATATTTGCTGCCTTCCTTTGCTGCCTTCCTTCCTTAAATAAGGGCCGTAATTGACACCTGTTTATTCACAGAATGAATGACCTCACTAATTGAGCTCCACACTGCTATTATTTGGAACAAACTATTATTTTGCTCACTGATATTATTTGGAACAAGCCCCAATGAATAATTCAGTGACATAGAATCAGCAGCATACATGTCATGACTGTTGGGTCTGTTGGTTTTCTATTACTCTACTACACCTACTAGTAAATTATTTGCCACATAGAAATATAATTTCTGCCAAACACAGTGATTGATCAGATTAGTGATGTCGGAATGCTATTATTCTGAACACAACTGTATCACTATATCTTGAAATGTGTTCTAGCTGGGGTATTATACATTGTGTGTAATATACACTGAATTGGCGCTATGTCTTGTAATGTGTCCTGGGTTATTATTTTTTTGTATTGGCAAAGTATTTATCTGCCATGTGATCTGGCGTATTATTTATGGAATTTGCACTGTATTTATCTGCCATGTGGTCTGCGGTATTATACACAGGGCCGTATTTATATATATATATATATATATATATATATATATATATATATATATATATATATATATATATATATATATATATAAAAGGCACCCGAGGGCATGTGCCAGTGACATAACTATAGACCCAGCAGACCCCATGGAGGGTTTGCTGCAATAGATCACACTTTTGCAGCACTTTCTCATTGTTAAACTTGACGCGCCTGTTGCACTCCACTGATACGCAGGAGAGGAGGTGCAGTTTTTTGGTCTCTGAGAGCCGGGCAGAACATTTTTTCACAGGGGGGTTCCGCAAACTCTAGGTACGCCACTGACCTGTGGCATACCTAGCTTTAAGGTAGCTGCCATATAGTCACCTTTTTTTGTAGAAAAATAAAAAAAACTCCCCTGCATAGGATGGCACCAGACCTAAATACTGCACTGATCATACAAGGAATTAGCTCTATATGTATCCGACATTTGTTGTAGAAGTTTAATGCATCAAGTTGGTATTGCAATCACCATATATATATATATATATATATATAAGGATTGCTTTTATTAACCACCCCAGCACTAGAATCATTCTCCGTCAATGGTGTAACTTTTCCAAAGGAAGATGAAATGGCAGTAGCTGTGACACTACACTGGCAGTGAGAATGGTAAATAGCTTAGAGGATACGAGCACAGCTGGAATGCAAGCTCTGCTGCTCTCACCATCTGGGCCAAGTGGCAAATGAAATGAAGAGGTGCAACACTCCGTACAACAACAAACTGAGAGACTGAAACAGGTGCCAAATGATTTTGCTCTGTACTTGGTCACACTTTGTCTGTGTGTAGCATTTCCAATGACTTAGGGCAATTTCATGCTTCCGTGACCCCTCTTAAAGTTTGGTGCACAAAAGGGAAAACACCTGCATCTTAAATGTTTCCCAAAGAGACCTGATCCCTATGCTGGGGGGGAGGGGTCGGATTTGTGGCCTTTATCTGCCTGGACGCACTTTGAAAGAGTTTTCTTACAGGAATTTTCAAGCGTTTCGGGTCCCACCCTGCAGCACAAATAATTGTGGCTATAACCCAGATTCTAGTGATGGGCGAATCTGTCCCGTTTCTCTCCGCCGAAGAATTTGCAAAATGGGGAAGAATTTGCGAAACGCATGGAAGACAATGGGTCTCAAAATAATTTTGACGAGCGACAATTTTGACAGGAGCGACAATTTTTATACGCATGACTATTTGGTCCAAATGCATTAAAGTCATTGGGTGTCCAAATATTTTTGCCGCATAACAATTTTTTTTTGTCGCAGTGGATTTTTCACAGTGGATATTTTTCTGGCGAATTTTCGTCTCAGTTTCGTGAATGTATTCACGGGCGGCGAAACATGGAAATTCGCTGGAAATCCATGCCTAGTGAATTTATTCGTTCTTCATTACCAGACCTGTACACTGGAAATAATGTTCTACGATCAGCTGCCAGGTGGGGGCCATTAAACCTATACTCCTACATGGAAGCTAAAATCACTATTATATAATATTACCATTATACAGTAGCCCCCAACCACTTGCCTCATTCAAATAAATGACGATTTCCGTGAATATTTAGCCAAACCTTAATTTTATAATTTTACTGTACATTGCCATACATAGTTACACAATTTATATTTTTGTTTATTTCATTTTTTTTTTATATTTACATTTTAATTCATCTATGATTTCAATAAATTATGTTTTTCCATTTTTAAAAGGGCCAGGTTACCGCCTATTGAATTAATTATGAAATATCTATGGTTTTTATTTCTGTTGGAATCTAAAATAAAAGTATTGAAAGCACAATCAAAACAAATCAAACCAGTCCACTAAGAAGCCTTCATTAAGGGAGCCCGATTTTATCTCAACATTTTCTGCTACAAACTCCGATCAAATCCGCTCAGTTTTTTTACGCTTATTTATCATATTTCAGGAAAAAAAATCAGATTTTCATAATTTTTTCTGATTTTTAACCCGAAAATTCTGATTTCTTATGCTTTTTTGCCTGAAAACTGGGACTTCTCCCATTGACTTATATGCAACCTCAACAAGTCTTAGATTCCGGATTTTCTGATTCTGACGTTTCCATGCTTGGGGTTTAATAGATTCTGAAAAATTTGTGATTTTTTTTTAAAAGTCAGATTTTATATAAAAAAAAAAATCATGAATTTTTTGGGAATTTTGCATTCGGAGTTTAGGAAATAACCCCCAAAATGTACATTTACATCCAGATCCTACTGAATTCCGCAGAGATCTCAACCTCCCCAGTTATACATTCTTGGACAGGCCACATGGGCCTCAGTGCTAATCTGTAGCCTGATAGGATCCACAAAACTATGCTCTGCTCTCATATGTAGAGAGTGTAAAATACAAAAAAAACCTTTAGATACATGGAGTCAGTTCTTAAGCACTACTGTACCTTCAACAGCCCTTTAAGATACCTGGGCTACCTGGATTCTAGGTTCAATCTGCACCTCACTGAAGCCCTATGGCTGAATTGGCACAACCTTACTTTTCATTATTGATATAATAATACATTCCACTGGTGTTCCACTTCTTTACATTTCATTTATGTTGTATCCAGCTGCAATAAAATATTGAGAGTTACCTGATGTTACCTAACCTTCAGCACATGTACCATAATTCTCTGATGGATTTAAGGCATGGCTGATGAGAGGAAGCACACTGTGGGCTAAAACTTGGATACTGTTTGTTCTTATAACTCTCACTTTATTTTAATGCAGCATACTAGAGCTTGGATCACACAGTGCAAATGAGTCAAGTATAAGCACCGCAGCTGCTCAGGAATTTTTTTGGTCACTTAAGTTCCATGTCAATCAGTTGCTCTGACTTTTGTGTGGCTGAAGATTTCCCAGCACACCGAGGAGGCTTCCCTTTGATCTGTACAAGTGCAAGTTCTGTTTTATACATTCCAGCGAGCGAAATGATTTAGCACCTTGCCGCCATTCCCTTACAGACTCTTTTCAGCCCAACACTTCATTCTGTACAATGTTTTTCATGTGTGTCATAAATAAAAAATTCCCTTTTAGGTGAAATAGGATGTGCTGTGTTCAGTGAGGAGATATTTATATTGTGTGGTCCTTTCCTGAGACAGGGATATAAGCAATACAGAAAAAGCAAGATTGTGCTTTTAATTATTTACTCAAAACACATTAATAAGGTGTCTATCTTCATTCGGCATCAAAAATAAAGAACAGTTTTTGTCACAGCTGAGATTGTAGTCTTTTTGACTACCCCAGGGCCTCTCCCAAATTTTGGACCACCACAAGGTTAACACCCTGTTACTCACAGTTCAGAGATAATGTATCTCTTTCAGCAGGTCACACAGCTTTCTTCCACGTCAGCGTTACTTCTGCACTTTTCCAAACACTGCTCCTCTCCAGGCACATTCACTGGCCTACAACTGCCCCTCTCCCACGGCTGAACTTGATCACAGAGGAGGAGCTTCTGTTGTGCTAACAAAGGCCTTGACAGTCACACACCTGATGGGCCCTCGATGCACCAAATCCGACTTTGGCTCAGACTCAGACACTCTGGGATATATTTATGAAAGAGTAAAGTTAGAGATCGCCACAGTCCGCTACAGTGAAATACCGCTCTCTCCATTCATTTCTATGGGATTTTTAAAGGAGTATTTATTTGATAAATACGTCTTTAAAAACCCTGTAGAAATGAATGGAGAGAGGCGATCTTTCACGCTATCAGAATGTGGTGATCTGTAACTTCGCTCTTTGATAAATATACCCATCTGTCGCATTGTCTCAGGCTCCATGGATCTGATTGGCTCTCTACAGGTGCTTCAATTAGAGTAGACCCTCGCACACCCGTTGTGTAGGTATATAGCTTTGCTCGGTGCACAGTGAATGGAGGATACGGTAACCTCCTAGTAACTGAAGCGAAAAACCACACTAGCACACGAGACTTGTATCTGCAGGTGAAGCCCTTGCAAAAGTTTTTACTGCGGTGGTGCAACGTTTCGGGGCTCCGCCCCTTTGTCAAGCATACTACATACAGGTGTAGATGAACATTATAAAGGCAAACCAATTAGTGAGTAATTATACAAAAATGAGAGAAAATTGTGAAGAATATCAATTTCAAAACAAAAATTTCAATACAGAAATTACCAAAATTTTTATAATGTTCATCTACACCTGTATGTAATATGCTTGACAAAGGGGCGGAGCCCCGAAACGTTGCACCACCGTAGTAAAAACTTTTGCAAGGGCTTCCCCTGCAGATACAAGTCTCGTGTGCTAGTGTGGTTTTTCGCTTCTCTCTACAGGTGGCCATACACATAGAGATCTGCCAAAACACCAAATGAGCGGGTCTCTCCCCAATACACCTTGAAGTGTAAGAAATAATGTAAGGAATATCGGCCGTCGGATTGCAGGACCACATCAATGAACAGATGCGGTCCACAATCCAACTTGATATTTACCCCTGCCCGATCAACATCAGGTCGACTCTTGGCCAGATATCGATCGGGGAAGCCCGTTGGAGGGCCCCACACACAGGCCAATAAGCTGCCAACTTGGTATGTTGACAGCTTTTATAGGCCCATGTATGGCCACCTTGAGTCTTCCACTCACTAGGAACAGCCAGAAACATATAACAGAGTTAAAATTGCAAAAAACAATGAATAGTTGCAAGATTTAAAGGAAAAGTAAACCCTCTGAATTTTTTCTTTTGCTGATCTTTTTCACAGTTCCTCCACTGGATCATCAAATCAAGATGCAATTATAGATCAGCGTGTGTGTGGATCTTGAACCAATGCACAGATTTTTCGTGTGTGTTTTACAGTGCTATAGTGATTTCTATAAGGTGCTATCTCCAAAATAAAACTATAATTAAGTCAAACAAAGTGCTTTTAGTGCTTGCTTCAAAAGGTAAAATGAATTAAAATAAGGCGCAATGGTGTTTTCAGTATGTGGCTTCTCCACTCTCTGGTGGGATTGGCAATTTACAAGATTCCTGATTTCAGTATTAACTCCAGGGTATTCCTTTTTCTGTAAAGACAGAGCCCCCTAATCTGACACCCATGATACAGCAATTTCTAGTTATCTTTGCACTGGCTGTTATCGCACATGGGGCTTGGCAGGGCTTGGTTTTGTCAGACTGTAATTTAAGCTTATCATTTCCAGTGTGTGCAGCCAATTCTTCGGGTTTTCCTAAACAAACTTGAACGTTCCTTTCCGCTCACACAGATGTTCAGCTGTTATTACTCATAAGTAGGCGATTAAAATAAAAATATCCAAAGGTAAAATCTTTTATACTCACGGATTTGTTCTGACATTTTTACATGAACTGTGATATATCATTAGACCACATGAAAAAGCTGCCCACGCGGTTTTCTTTTTTTTATTTTGTATTGCTCCTCATTAATACCTTAAGTCTGAGTGGGTGTGTTAGGCAATATGTCTTTGCTTACAATAAAGGGAGGAAGAAATTGTCAATGATGATAGAATATAATAGAAAACATGTCTTTATGGCCATACACTAAACACATACTATTCCTTTAAACATACTTTTTTTTTTTTATATATATATAAACTGAAAGAAGGTCTGCACTCACAGAATTTGTCCCATTTCAATTTTAAAGCATTAAAGTCAATGGGCGTCAGAGTAATACAAACGCGCAACAGTTTTGACGCGAGCGAATATTCAGAAGCGCGTCCACATTTTTTTTTTACATTGGCGAATTATCGTCGCAATGTTCCGAATTTATTCGCTGGTGGCAAAACGCGGAAATTCGTTGCGAATTGGTACCTGGCGAATTTATTCGCCCATCACTACTCACAGGACTAAAAAAATTAAAAAATGTGGTTTTATTAAATAATGACGGACGTTTTAGCCTTTCCTGTTTGTACAGGTATGGGTGGGACCTCTTATCTAGAGGCTAAAAAACTCTGAATTACAGAAAGGACATTTCCCAAAGAGATCTTTTTAAGCAATTCATTTTTAACAATAGTTTTCCTTTTCGCTGTAATAATAAAACCGTACCTTGTACTTGATGGTAACTAAGCTGCATGAATCCTTATAGGTGGCAAAACATTGGGTTTATTTAATGATTAGTGTTTTTTAGTAGATGTAACGTATGGAGATCCAAACAATAGAGAGATTACTTATTCAAAAAAAAAAACAAGCATTCCCGATAATAGATCCTGTATATAAAAATGTCCCTTTATTTTCTCAGTTTAAAGGGATACTGTCATGGGAAAAAAAAATTTTTCAAAATGAATCAGTTAATAGTGCTGCTCCAGCAGAATTCTGCACTGAAATCCATTTCTCAAAAGAGTAAACAGATTTTTTTATATTTAATTTTGAAATCTGACATGGGGCTAGACATTTTGTCAATTTCCCAGCTGCCCCTAGTCATGTGACTTGTGCCTGCACTTCAGGAGAGAAATGCTTTCTGGCAGGCTGCTGTTTTTCCTTCTCAATGTAACTGAATGTGTCTCAGTGGGACATGGGTTTTTACTATTGAGTGTTGTTCTTAGATCTACCAGGCAGCTGTTATCTTGTGTTAGGGAGCTGCTATCTGGTTACCTTCCCATTGTTCTTTTGTTTGGCTGCTGCTGATGAAAGGGAGGGGGTGATATTACTCCAACTTGCAGTACAGCAGTAAAGAGTGCTTGAAGTTTATCAGAGCACAAGTCACATGACTTGGGGCAGCTGGGAAATTGACAAAATGTCTAGCCCCATGTCAGATTTCAAAATTGAATATAAAAAAATCTGTTTGCTCTTTTGAGAAATGGTTTTCAGTGCAGAATTCTGCTGGAGCAGCACTATTAACTGATTCATTTTGAATTTTTTTTCCCCATGACAGTATCCCTTTAATTACATCAATGTCAGTTAAAGCGTGGGATTTGCAAATAGGGTGGAATAGGGTCAAACTGAGCTGGCAGGACACTGGGAAAACCTCTATTCTGTTCCCAATTATTTCAAGGGCATTTAACTGGTTTCGAGGGGCCTTATACATGTCTTTATCAGAGGAAGACACCTTAAATTGGTGTTAATATATGCAGCACCTCATCTTACTGTATAATGTCCCAATGTACAGATTTGGCTAGTGGCAATCTACAAACTTGCTCATTTACTTGGCACAGGGGCTCACCAATCTCTTGTACCTCTACCAGCCTTGCCTAGTACTGGTTGGGGTGTAAAAGATAATCAGTGCAGTGAATTCATTTTAACATTGCTACAAAACCTCATCTGCTGCTTTATTTGCAGTTTACTGTATGTTGCTATAATTTATATTAAGTCGGGTCCCTATTGCCAAATAGGTGAACAGCCCTTGAAGGCTAATGCCAATGTGTATCCAAGTAACACATCTTCCCTACACAACCTTGAGCAGTGCAGTAAATGTGTGTGTGTGTCCCAGATGTCTTATCAATAGTTCTACTTTACTTTGATTTGACTTTATATTTTGTTCCTCAGGGATATTTAAATAAGTTCCTGTTATGTGTTTTGCCTACTGAGCACTTGGATTTTAACAGTCAGTAAATCATACAGTATAATGGTACCAGAATGAAAGGTACAAGAAATACACAGAGCGACCTAAATGAGAAAAACAGAAATCCGCTTCTCCAGAGAAAATTTCAATTGTGAGGCAAGAGTGCCCTCCAGTGGGCGATGCTAAGTATGCACCCCTTTATATACACAAGGTTGCTCAGATTGTATTTAAAGGGTTTATTCACTTTTGAGTTAACTTTTAGTATGATGTTGAAAGTGATATTCTGAGACAATTTGCAATTGGTTTCATTTTCTATTATTTGTGTTTTTTTTAGTTATTTAGCTTTTTATTCAACAGCTCTCCAGTTTTCAATTTCTGCAAGCTGGTTGCTAGTGTCCAAATTACCCTAGCAACCCTGCATTGATTTGCATAAGAGACTGGAATATGAATAGGAGAGGCCTGAATAGAAAGATGAATAATAAAAAGTAGCAATAATAGTCCATTTGTAGCCTTAATAGGGATGCACCGAATTCACTATATTGGATTTGGCCGAACCCTTGAATCCTTCGGGAAAGATTTGGGCGAATAACAAACTGAATCCTAATTTGTATATGCATATAGGGGTGGGAAGGGGAAAACATATTTTACTTCCTTGTTTTGTGACAAAAAGTCACGCTATTTCCCTCCCCCCCTAATTTTTATATGCAAATTAGGATTCGGGTTTGTTTTGGCCGGGCAGAAGGATTTGTCCGAATCTGAATCCTGTTGAAAAAGACCGAATCCTGGATTCTGGGCATCCCTAAGCTTTACAGAGCATTTGTTTTTTGATGGGGTCAGTGACCCCTATTTGAAAGCTGGAAAGAGTCAGAAAAAGGCAAATAATTAAAAAAGCTATAAAAAAATAATGAAGACAAATTTAAAAATTGCTTAGAATTGGCCATTTTATAACATGCTGAAATTTAACTTAAAGTTAAACCATCCTTTAAGGACTAGTATAAGACTCACCTTTAGGGGGTTATTTTTTAAGGCCCAAGTATTTTGCGGTGTCCATTTTGACGCCGAAAACCCACAAAACTTGCGTTAAAAAAATATGTGATTTTTTTCACAATTTTTTATGCCCAGAAGCAGTTTGAAGTCTGAATTCGAAAAAAACTCCATCTAAAACCTTTCAAATTCACATGAGTCTGAAGACGTTCGAAGATGTTTTAAAAATGTTCAGAGTTTTCAAGGTTTGATGCTTTTTTTTCACGTTTTTTCAGGCATCAAAGTGGGAAAATTCAGATTTTTTTCGCGAAAAAAAAATCTGAAAAAGTTGCGGTTTTCCAGGCCTGATTTTTTTCGAGTTTTGTTATTGATAAATAAGGGCAAATCGTGGATTTTAGTTTGGTCTGACTTTTTTTATTTAAAAAATCTGAAAAATTCAGATGCTGATAAATAACCCAGTTAATGTTACTAGAGCTGCGCTGCGAGTGTTTATTGTGATGTCTAATCCACTAAGCAGAAAGAATTAATAAAAATATGCCTGGCTCCAGGAAGGAGAGGCAGAGAAATAGTAGAAGCAGAAATATTGCCCATGCTCTGTGTATTCCAGCTGCACTTTAAAGCTTTTTATAAAATCTAGAACCATAGTAGTAAAAACGTTACTACTATAAATAATTGCTCCAACTAGCCTCACAATATGTGGCCAATAAGGGGAACACAATTCCCAATTAGTGTTTTGCACAAAAACTTCATCAGATTGACATTTGGTTTTCAGGCCCATTTATAGGAATTATTTATATAAAGATTGGAAATCCATCATCACTTATTCCATTCATTCATTTAGTAGTCGCTATTGAGGCTCCTGCAAAGATATCAGGGAAGCATTAAGCCTATTAAGGAGTTTAAAGTATAAGTAAACCTTGAAAATAAGTGAATGTAAAAGTGATGAGGGTGATATTCTAAGCACTTTTAGAAGTATTTATTTTTTTTAAATTCCAAAATATTGCTTAAAAGTGCTTGTTTTTATGTTTTACGTTAACAAAAACCCATTGGCCCGCCTCAAATACGCTGGAAACTTAATTTTTTCTCCTCCTTCTGTCCATCGCTGTGATGTAGCTCCACCCATTTGCATCACAGCCCACCCCTTTTGTTCCCGCCCCCACCACCAGCCGGTACAATTTTTATGAAAAGGTGGCAACCCTACCTGCACAAAATACTGAGTTCTGATGCAACTCATTAATGCAAAATATTTAATTAATATAAAGGACAACAAAATACTTCAAGCAAATGCCCTCCTGTTGTTTCTAGTAACACACAAGGCTGCTTCCATGGACTCTGTATTTTAAAGGAGTAGGTCACGTTAAATGAAACATTTGAATAGTGTAGACTATGGCAAATTAAGAAGATGATGATTTTCAGGTTATCCTAACCAAACACACTAAGGTCTAAGGATTGCGGGACGGTCTCTACCTCCTTGTGCAAGTGATAATTTTCAATAAATTATTTAAACGTTGATTAAACTGCTTATGCACTATGTATGGCGACCTTCAAAGGGATATAAAGGCAAAAAAATAAAAATCCCATTTTTACTTTATTTAATGAAAAAGAAATCAAAAAAGTCTACCGTTTTTATAATAAACCTGACTGTATGCAGTGAAATTCCCCCTTCGTTTTACTTGCTCTGACTGCTGCAGATAGGACGGCCCCTAACTGCTCTGCAGGGAAACAATCATACTTTCAAACGGCAGGGGGGAGCCCTCCCCACCTTACTTCCCAGAGCAGCTTTGTTTGTTTCCCTGTAAAGCAACTGGCGACTGTGTGGAGATTTGTATCCGCAGACCCAGTGCAGTCTGTATATTCTGATTAATAATCAGTCTTGCTGTATCAGCTTCTATGGCAGATATTATTTGACTTGTGCTGTTTTGATAATTTATAACGATCCCTAAGCTTAACCTCCCAACTGAAGCCCAGACCACATTGAGCATGTGCGTAGTCTTGTTCTTGCAAAGATGGACTGGACTGTATGAATTATTGATCCAATGGTTTATCTAGTCTTTATGGTTGCTGTCCCATTCAGATAGTGATTGATTACACAATTGTTTTGATGCCATTCATAGATCACTAGGGTGCTGATTCAAGCCTGTGCCTAAAGTCTGCCTGTGTATAACAGAACTGTGGAACCGAGGGCTCCCCATCAGCACTACATAGGAAAGGATAAACCATTTCTATACATAGTGGAAACGCTGCCTTTCCCATATGATATGTTCCTTGTGAAAATGCACTTCCAGGAATTCCTTTAATTGTATCAAAATGCATCCAGACTGTGGCTACTCTGAAGGCCTGGGAGTCAGCTCCTGTTACCGAGCAGATTTCAGAAGATACAGTTGGGACATTGAACTATTTTCTATTACATCTACAGTATTCAGTGTTACTGTATTTTTAGGCCCTAATAAATTGCTTTTCTTTCGATAATTGGGCCCTTTTTGTGTAAGTATTTAATGAAAATCACTAAAAAGTGATTTTGTCTTTTCTTGGAGGCTTTAGACAACGCACAGAGACGTATTTTTAATTTGTAAATATGAAATAAAATTAAATATTAGAATTAAAGGAAACCCATCACTTTTATTTTCAACATTGTTCATATTTTTTTCAGCAGTTACTATATATGTTTTATAATCCATATCCATAGCTTATACTATCAATATGCTATTGCTGTAATGACCTCTTTACATTATTATCACTCTCCTTTAGATAACCAAAAGTACATTGGGCATTACCTAGACATTTTACAGCAGCAGTATAGGCCCTTGTTCAACATAAGTACAATGACTAGAGCTTGTGCACAACATACATTTTGCCTATTGGTATATAAAAGATATTTGTGAGCTAAACAGGGCACACAGGGAATCAAAAGCTACTCCATGTTTCTAAATCACTGGTTCTTAGGCAGTTAATCAGATTACCAGTAAACACAGAAATTGTGGATAGTTTTATAAAGTCTTAGGTTGACTACTGACAACATTTCTTGTGTTCTCAACAGGAGATCAGGTCTTGTGATCATTAGAAAAAAAATCAATTCAACATTGGTTAAACTGCTTGATCAGACTGCACTTTAATCACCAGGTCTGTAGTTTGCTACTAACGCCTGTTTTCTCAACAGGAGATCAATTGTTTCTCTTTCAGTAGGTAGAGGCATTTTCTTCCACCATCTACAAAGTTCCTCTCAACTGACAAGCACCAGTTCCATATTCCCTTTCACCCTCTGGAGGGGCCCTTCTCAATCCTTGCTACAGCAGGAGAGGGACTAATTCCGAAGATAAGTAGCCACGTAAAGCAGTCTTATAGCTACTCTAATCATTGTTAGGATGTCATAGGAATCTCAGGTGGTTCCTGCTATACTCACTGACAATAAAACAGTGAAGCAACTGCTGAATGTCTGCCATTACCACCACAAGTTCCTGTCTGAAACTGATCAGAAACCCTACAAGGCTATTACTCAAGTCCTTTAATGGTGGTGCAAGTTCAGCCTGGTTGTCGTTAAACACCTTTTAAATGAAGGTAAGGAATTATGCTCTTATCTCTGGTTTCCCCTCTTAGGTGCATTTTAATAAAGCAAATCCGCAGATAGCTTGATCACTGTTATTAGGCAAATGGAAAGGTAGAAGTGTCACCCAGGTGTTGGAATTGTCTTGAAAACATTCTTCATCCATCGATTTGAGGAATTCTTTGTCCTCCATTGTGGGTGATGGTTTATTGTCATAGCTGGTACACAACAGTACCAAGAGTGTCTTCTTGAAACTGGAGGGTAATCCACCCTACTTTGTTACCACTTTGAGGTGCCAGCAAGTATTTCCTTCATGCAGTAATGACTTTGGAATTTTTTTTAAAAAAAGTATTGCATCTATTCGGGAGTACATGAGTTTTGTAAGAATATTATTGGTTCTTCTTCCCATCTATACAGACATTGCCTATGATGTCCCATTCCAGGTCAAGCAGAAAGAATCCCAAGGCACACAGGATAATTGCAAGCAAGCTGCCTTGTGTGTTTATTGCGAAGTGCAACGTTTCGGAGTCACGCCCCTTTCTCAAGCATGTGAAAGAGGCGTGACCCCGAAACGTTGCACTTCGCAAAAAACACGCAAGGCAGTTTGCTTGCAATTATCCTGTGTGCCTTGGGATTCTTTCTGCTGGACTGTTTGGGAGGCGGCCGATCCTCTACCTTCATTCACCAGGTGTCGTTACTCTAATTTACTAAGGGTGTGCGAGAGCCATAGTTGATCTACCATTTCAGGTCAAGGCATTGAGCATAAGATGAGTCATGAGGCCCATTGCATTGCTGGCACACCTTGTCTCCTCTCAAGATATCTTTGCCACTGTATACCAGTTGGCTATGCCCTTCAAATGATGGTGTAGAAGAGCCGTTTCAGGTATAGGAAATTCTTTTCTGTTGGATGGTATCTGGTTGCATGTAACCACTGCAGGTAAAGCTAGCTCTATGTTGCCTTCCAAAGATGCTATAATAAAGCCATTAGCTCTTCATCCGGCCACCTCAAAAATACCTGCATAGGTGCCAAGAGCATGTGGTAGTGCATCTCCACTTATGTTGGATGAATCAAAGAACTCATATTGTGCCAGTGAATTGCTGCTTTGATCATCCAGAATGGCATAGAGTTTAAGTGTCTTTTTGGGGTGTCCTTTAGGGTATACTTTAGCTATTTCTTGGAGTAGGACTTGTTATGTTGGCCTTCTCCACAGACTTCAGTACATGTGGTGGACACTGTAGTAGCAGCTGGGGCTTTATCTAAGCTCTCCCCATCATGATTTCCTTGGGGAGGAGTATTTGAAGATAGTACTCAAGAGGATTGTGGCTGAAGGGCCAGCACGTTTTTACTCTTGCACTCTAGACATTTAATGATAGCTGTACAGTCCTTGGTGAGATATTCCACAGAAGCACAGCACTTGCCAAATGTTTTTGCATTCCTTGCATTCTTTGAGGGGTTTTGCTCTGAAGCCTCAACACTTTTTGAACAGGGTTTTAGGTTTTCTCACCCTGGTTACCTTCGATGGAAGATGTAGTGGCAGAGGAGATGTCTGTTTTCTTTACAGACACAGGACCTCTATGACCCCTGTTTGGTGTGTGTTTTGATGAAGGATGACTAGGAACTCTTGACTCACCACATATAATACTTGGATCATCCTTGGTGTTTGCAATCCAAGGACACTTAGTTTTTCTCTATATATATTGAACCTTGTATTAAACACTTTTCTTGAATGCTGTATGGTAGCTTTGCTACTATAGGGTTAACACCATGAGCAGTGTCCAGGTAGTTGAGTCTTGGCAGGCAAGGGTCAATCTCTGCCAGTTGAAGTTCAAGCAAGAGGTCCCTCAGATCTTGAAACTTCTGATTGTCTTTTCCAGTTATTTTTGGAAAGCCTTATAGTCTTTTAAATAAAGCATTTTTGATGGCTTCTGGGCTGCCGTAGATCTGTTATAAGCATTCCCAAGAAGAAACGAGACCTGCAGCTACATTGCCAGTGTAAACTGATTTCAGGGGTCTAATGCATTCTGAAGACTGATATATTTAAGCAGGGTTGGATAGCAGTTACAAAGCATATAAAGCATAGAAAATTGCTTCCAATACTACACAGTAAAAAAAAAACTGATGGAATGGGTTGGGGGTTAAAAGTCAAACAGTAGCTTCCTGGAGCTACAGGGAGAGATGTAGGACAAATATATACAGCACACAATACAAACGAAAGTTTTGTGTATCATAAGAGTCCTTAACGGAGTAGTTCGCCTTTCAGTTAACTGTTAGTTTATTATAGAATGGCTGTTTCTAAGCGACTTTTCAATTGGTCTTCATTTTTTATTTTTTTTTTATAATTTTTGAATTATTTACCTTCTTCTTATGACTCTTTCCAGCTTTCAAATGGGGTCACTGACCCCATCTAAAAACAAATGCTTTGTAAGGCTACACATTAAGGGGCAGATTTATCAAAAATCGAATGTGATTTTTTTCAACTGTTTTCAACCAAACTTCTAATTGCAAAAATGTGTTTTTTTTATCTGAGTTTTCGGGACATAAATTTCGATCAGAGTTTTTTTAGGACATGAACTTGATCACTGTTATTGCTACTTTTTATTACTCCTCTTACTATTTAGGGCCTCTCTGATTTCTTTTCCAGTTTCACATTCAAATCAATGCATGATTGCTAGGGTAATTTGAACCATAGCAACCAGATTGCTGAAATTGCAAACTGGGGATCCACTGGATAAAAAGCTAAGGTCAAAAACCACAAATAATCAAAAATGAACACCAATTGCAAATTGTCTCAGAATATCACTCTCTATATCGTACTAAAAGTTAATTCAAAGGTGAACAACGCCTTTAACTTCAGGGCTCCCCTTGCACCCTGTAAATAAGAAAGTCACATACAATTAAAGGAGAAGGAAAGGTTAAAACTAAGTAATCCTTATCAGAAAGGTCCATCTACATATACCAGTAAACCCCCAAAGTAATGCTGCTCTGAGTCCTCTGTCAAAAGAAACACTGCATTTCTTTCCTTCTATTGTGTACACATGGGCTTCTGTATCAGACTTCCTGCCTTCAGCTTAAACCTCCTTGCTCTGGGCAAGAGCATGCTCAGTTTGCTCCTCTTCCCCCCCCCCTCCCTTCTCTACTGTAATCTGAGCCCAGAGCAGGGAGAGACTCAGGCAGGAAGTGATGTCACACCAAGCTAATACTGCAGCTCCTATCCTAAACAAACAGAGAGTTTCTAGAGCTTTTTACTCAGGTATGGTAAAACATTCTACAGAATAAATATTGCATTCTAGCTTGCACTATTGCAGCTAATCTATTGGCAATAAAATGGCTCCGTAGCTTTCCTTCTCCTTTAAGGGATGTGTATTGGTCCAAACATTATACCTGATTCGTCATAACATTTGCAACAGGTGCAGTTGAACTGGTGCTCCACAAAACTGCCAAGAAGTGTTACATAATGTGCTTCTATCAGTATCATTATTACAGTTATTATCATTAATAACACAACGTGGTACGTGGACTTTCATCCTCAGACTATTACTCAGAGCAACAATTGCAGAAAGAACTGGTAGAGTTTATTGAGTAATTTCCCCAATGCAGCAGCAAAAGTAGATGCCCCAGTTAGTAAAGGCGAAATACTTCCCGATCTCACAGACATGAGAAAGTGCTGATACAAGTGGATAGATCCAGCTTTAGGTGGTTCCCCTTCTTCAAACACAGTCTTTGATCCCACTGGAACAATTTTATATTTTTTATTTTACTTACCGTAATGCAAAACTCATTAAGGTCAGTTTATCTCCATCATCATCAGGGTTTAACATCAGCAGTTGAGTGCTGGTTCTTGTTTTTGTAGGAAGCCTTAGGGTCAGTCCACACGAGCAGATTCGGAGCGACAAATCACCTCTTCTTCGGGGTGACAATATCCCCCCCTGCCCTCCGATGGCTAAAATGAAAATCGCCTGCAGCAATTCACACGCGGCACTTCGTTTTCTGAAGTCGCCCGAAGTTTCGTCTTGAGGCAACTTCGGAAAAAGAAGCAACGCTTTGGGGGAAGTCAGTTTGGTGTGATTGCCACCCCGAAGAAGAGGCGATTTGTCACTGGGGCGACTAATCTCCCCGAATCTGCTCGTGTGGACTGACCCTTAAAGCTTTTATCCTATTACACAATTGCAGATAAACATGATAAAAGTGATGGGCGAATTTGTCCAGTTTCACCAAAAAATATGTGAAACTACCTCGAAACTCACGAAACAGATAAAAATGTGTGAAACGCATTGAAGTCAAAGGTCGTCAAAATTATTTTGACGTGCATCAATTTTGAAAACCACGTCAATTTTTGTCCAAATGCATTAAAGTCAATGGGCATCTGAATAATTTTGACGCACGACAATTTTTCTATGCGTGCCTGGCAAATTTATTCACCCATCACTACATGCTAATAATTTGTCCACAGGTGTATAGGTGGCTGCTTTTCACTTATTATGATGAGGGAGTGATTGATGTTGAAGGCTTGGGCACCAGTTAGAATCAGTTATTGTATATTTGCTCTTTCATTTCTTAACTGATTAGTTGTGTTTGTCATTACAGAGATGCTTTCCATGTTACTGAATATGTAATACAATGGCAGACTTTGATGGTTTCTCTTGTGGCATTGTATTTGCCAAATTTGTTTTATAAATTATATATTGCTGCTACATGTTTGAGAAAAACTACCACCTGTGAGCATTGTCAGGGCCTTGACTGGGTGTAAATGATACCTATCATCTACTGTAAAGCTGCCATGTCAGTGCTAAGCCAAGTTGATTGAGATCCTTGCACCTGTGTTATCTGTAACCACATTTTCATTGACAAATATGTGACTCCTTGCCCTGGTTTTAAGGCCAAAAAAGGGTCAGTAGAAAGCAGAACAGTATCAAGAAAGCAGCAGCAATCATTACAGGCAAAGTTACATTGGTTTTCTGTTGTCTGATCTAATAATGAGGAAACCTGAGGACTAAAAGTACATTGCACAAAAGCAATTTAGGATGCCATGTATTTTACCCATAGTGCTGCATTTCCCTCACTACTCCAGTGCGATTTTGGGAGCTTGTGTATTTGCATTTGGCAAAATTGCATGTGATGTGTTAAAATAAACACAATTGCATGGTTTGATGAACTGGATGCCACATTTTGGCGTGATTAGCTGATGATTACTTCCAGCACCCTGCATTAAAATAATCTCTTAGGGCTGAACTCCACAAGCGTTTTCTGTTGGATGATGTCGGAAGGACAAAACTCAGGCGACAAATCGGATGTAGTGGCAAGCGTGAATATATGATGGAACTAAAACTAAAAAATCGCATTTATAAACTACGCACGATAAGACTGTCAGAAGAAGACGCAGCTTGCTGCATTCACATCCGACAGTCATGTCGGATGGAATGTAGTTTATACCTGCGATTTTTCATTTAGTCCCATTATATATTCACGCTTGCCACTACATCTGATTTGTCGCCTGAGTTTTGTCCTTCCGACATGATCCGACGGAAAAACTTGTGGAGTTCATCCCTTAGGGCTCTTACAGACGAGCATTTTTAGCTGCGTTTTTAGCTGCGCTCCCCTGCGTTCCGGTTTCATGCGTTCAGCCACAGGGGAGCGCAGGAGTAGACGCACTGAATTCTTTTCAATGTGGCTGTAGTCACACAGACGCATGTAAGCGCCGAACGCAGGTTGGGACGCAGCATGTTGCATTTTTCCTTCGTTCAGCGATTACAAAAATGCTCAGGAGAGTCATTTGAGAACATTTCATTTTGTCTCAGTGGTTAGCATCCCATTTAAATGTTATGTTTAGCTTTAAATATGCTTTGGAGATTTCACCCTCTTCTTGTAGATCTCTAAAGGAACTCTACTAGGCAGCTAATGTTATTTTCCACTTTATACCGTAATTGCTCTAGAAATGTTTTGCCATCATTGTGTTCTAGCTAACAGTTTATCATTGAGTTCCCCAAAGAATCGGAGGACAAATAAACTATTTTAGCCTGGTTGTTGCCCTATCAAGATTACAAGATAGGCAAGTCACAAGATAGGCATCAATTTAACTGGTATGGATACACTTTCTCTAGTATGTTAGAAGGCTTGACACAATACAGTAATTAGGAGCAAGGCACATAGTACAAAATAGGTATATAAATAAATATTTCACATAAGTGGTGTTTCCTTAATTTGGATCACTATAAACTGGCTTTAGAAGAAGAAAAACAAATCTTAACATTAAATAAATCCAGTACGGTTGTTTGCCACCAATATGGATTCATGCAGCTTAGTTACCATCAAGAACAAGGCACTGTTTGGAGTTTCTGCATATTGAATTTCCAGGTAAGAGATCCCATAACTTTCATTTTCAAAAAATCACCTTGAAAGCATCTGTTGTGCCCGTGGATTAAAGGAATAGTTGCACAAGACCTGCTAAAATGCTGGAATGCACAAAACCTCCTGCTTTTTCTTCTTGTACTGTGTTTGACTTCACTAGTAGCATTAGTAGAGCTTCCATAGTAAACAATCATGGCCACTATATATATTCATAGGCATCCACAGGGTGGGCAAGGGGTAGGTCAATTGCCACCCCCCCTTGAGGTTTCCCTTCAAGCAAGGCAAGGATCCCATAATAATGTTTATACATCTAAAATTATCACAACTATTGAACTGATTCTTTATGTCTCTCTTAGTAACATTACAGAGTCTCTCTGGCAGCTGCAGCCTCATTCTTGTCACCGTGTTCCTTTTCCTCTAGAGACTGAGCCACAGTTTAACCACATTGTGCACAATACATGAGAGATAGAGAGAGAGATAGTGGTGTGACTTTGAGGGCCTGGGCCCTCCAGCAAAATAATTTATGTGGGTCCCCAGGCCAAACTTGGAAGTGACAGGCAACATGGAAAAATAATTGCAGGTCACGCGACACAAAAAACCCCCACCCAATAGAAATGCCGACTTCCCCATGGGTATGGTGTCTGTTTCCTCTGTAGCTACACCATTGATAGATTGTGTGTTAGATAATGTAAGAGATAATCTGAATCTGCTTATGTGCAGTAAGTAAGTCTTAAGGCCCGCATTCACGGGCTGATAAAAGCTGCCAACAGACCGAGTCAGCAGCTTATTGGCCCGTGTGTGGAGCCATCCGATCCCTGAAAAGTCGGGCAGATCTCCATAGGGCAGGATTCGGATCACGGGCGCATCTATGCATGTATGTGGTCCCGCAATCTGACCGCCCGTATCGGATCTTTTATGATCCGATTGTTGGGCCCCAAGTTCGGATCAGCCAGATATCGCCCACTTCAATGTGGGCATATAGGGGAGAGATCCGCTCGTTTCTACGTCTATGGCCACCTTTTAGGGCTTATTTATTTACATTGGTTATTAGTTCAAGTTGGAAAATAAAAGCAAAGTCTGATTGGTTGCTATGGGCAACATCACTGGTGATGTTTGTCTCCAATGTTAAAGGAAAACTGTACCCCCCAAACAATGTAGGTCTCTATGAAAATATGTTGTTTAAAACAGCTCATGTGTAAAACCCTGCTTCATGTAAATAAACCATTTTTATAATAATCTTTGAGACAGCACACAGACCATCACGAAATGGTGGTTCAAGGCAAGAGATGTAAAAGGCAATATTTACTTAAATATATAGACCAGTTTGATAAGATTCTTTAATATGTCAATTAGGGGCAGATTTATCAAGGGTCGAATTTCGAAGTGTAAAATACTTTGAAATTCGCCCCATCTAATTAAAATACTTTGAATTCGAATATCGAAGTCGAAGTATTTTTCACCGAATTTGGCCATCGAACAATCAAAATAAAATCGTTCGATCGAATGAATACATTTTAGCGTACGATCGAACAATTTTACTTCGATGTGTAAAGACTTAGAAAATGGTTGTAGAAGGTCCCCATAGGCTAACATAGCACTTCGGCAGGTTTAATTTGGCGAAGTATTGAAGTCGAAGTTTTTTACTATTTTACTTTGAATCGAATTCGAGGTAAATTCGAAGTTGTAGTATCCTATTCGATGGTCGAAGTATCCAAAAAATTACTTAGAATTTCACATTTTTTTACTCCCTCAAATTCACTTCGACCCGTGATAAATCTGCCCCTTAATATGATATAAACTATTGCTTAAATGTTCATTTTGGGGGTAAAGTTTTCCTTTAATAAATATAGCTCTTAAAGCAAAACTATACCCCCAAAATGAATACTTAAGCAACAGATAGTAGAACTGTTATATAAATAAATATTGCCCTTTGACATCTCTTGTCTTGAACCACCATTTCATGATGTATCAAAACCCTATTGCCTAGGATACTCTCTGGCCTGCTATAGAAGACGTCCTCCAATGTTGGCAGTGCTGCATAGCTATAAATAGTGATGAGCGAATTTCTCCTGTTTTGTGTCGCCGAAAAAATTTGTGAATTTCCCGCAAAATTTGTGAAACGGCCAAAAATTTGCGAAACATGATAATATATTTGACGCTGGTGACTATTCTGACGCTGGCGAGAATTCTGTCAACCATTAAAGTCAATGGGCGCTTTTAATTGTCGCCGGAGTCTGAATTGTCACGAGAGTCAAATATATTTTGACGCTGGCATCAAAATTCAAAATCAAAATTGACTTTAATGGGCGCCGAAATTGTCGCCGGCGTCAGAATAGTCACGAGCGTCAAATATATTTTGACACTGGCATCAAAATTCACGCTTCTCAAATTTTTCGCCGTCATATTTTGACGCCGGCAAAAATTCTCCGGCTAAATTTTTTCGGCAAATTTATTTCCCGCCGTGAACAGAGGAAATTCGCCACAAATTTGTGCCTGGCGAATAAATTCACCCATCACTAGCTATAAACAGAACATGATGAATGATTTCTTAAAAGGGCTTACAATAGATAAATTTTTTGGGGGGTATTGTTCTCCTTTAAGTGTGAAAGCAACTGAGTGTCAGTCAGCATGTGTGTGAGTGTGCGTTACAGTGCAGTAAATCACAGTTCAATCTCCTTTATATGTACTCTGGTAGTAGAGATGTTATTGTTTGTATACAACTTCCCATGATGTCTCTTATGTGTTAACACAAGTCTTCCCATTGACCGAAAAAGGGGGTATAAACTGTAGATGTAGGTTTGGAGCCCCATTTTTGAAATCTGAACAAAGTTGAAAACTCCAAGAAGATGTTCATGACCTGCACTGCAAAGCTCTTGGGTAGATGAACTGTTTCTTGCTAAGTCGATATATTTCTGTTTGAATAAATCAAGTTTCCTTTGTAAGATGTGTTTGCTGCCTTCTTGTTTCGACCACTGCCCCTGTTAAGAAGTCTTGGATGAATGATAAAGGTCATGTGAATGAATCATAATCATAGAAGCTAATGGCACGTGCTGTTTTGTTGGATCATTGGCTACATAAGCAATACTGAAAACAAAATATTGGACAATGATAGTTTGGTGACTGCACATCCTTTTCAGCATATTGTAATTTTAATTTAATTTCATCTGAGATAACCAGCAAAAAGCTGTAGAAAAAAAGGAGTGGGTGTATTTTATTCTGTCCCAAAAGGATTTCTTAGACTGATGTGTCATTGATGGAATTCTGAAAAGTGTAATCATTTATACATCAAGGTACAAGGAGATCCAGTTCATTCTAGAAGAAAAACATGAGCATTTTTTCCATGTTAGAAAAATTCCAGTCTGTGACCATGTTGAAAGAATACTATTTTTTTTAACCACGTAGAGGCACAATAATCTTCCTTTGCTGTAGATACAATCTACATCTACATCTATTTCTTTTTTTTTTGGTAAGTCTTTATTTTTCATTTTCATATGTAGGGGTACAGAAGAAAGAGAGGGAGGGGAGAAAATCCATAATCCAAAAAAACAAGGTAAGTAACAGGTGTAATTAACAGATTAGCATGCAGTACATACCTGTCTATTGTAAGCCATTCTCTGTTATCTCTAGCTATTTTTTTTTTTTTTTTTTTACGACAAAGTTTTCTCTGGTCGGTATACTGCTGCTACATAACTTGTGAGGGGGGGGATGATGAAGGGTTCGGGTAGGATGGGGGGGGGTGATGGGGTAGGGGAGCAGAAGCAGAAGCTCTTTTTTTTTTTTGATCCTGTTAATCTGTTCATGAACAACTTCATGTGTCTTGTGGTCTATTGATTGTTTATTCTGGGTTTTCTTGTTTTTCTTGTTTTTCTATCATCTTCGTTGTTTGTTTGTTTAATTTTGCATTTCTTGCCAGTCTTTCCATATTTTTTCAAACTGTTTCATTCTGCCATTTTTGAGTGCTATCAGTTCTTCCATCGTCCTTGTGTCTTCCAATTCTCTAATCCAGTCCATTTTTCTAGGGGGTTCTGTTTCTTTCCATTTCTTCGGTATGGTCATTCTTGCTGCTTGCAAAATATGTAGTATCAATCGGTCTTTTATTATTATTCCTGTGGCTTTGTTTACGTTGAAGATCGCTGTTTCTATACTTTTTGTGTAGGTTCTGGGTCTTAGTTTGTCTATCATTTTGAAAATCTCTTCCCAATATCTTTTAAGCTTGCCGCATTCGAACCAGATGTGGGTGAACGTCCCTCTTTCTTTTTCACATCTCCAACAAGTCTCAGGTACATTATCATAGATTTTATGTAATGTTGTGGGTGTTCTGTACCATCTGCTCAGCAGCTTGTAATTTGCTTCTTGAACTCTAGTCGATCTAGCCCCTTTGTGGGCCGAAAGCATTATGTTTTCCCATGTTTTGTCTGTAAATCTGCTATTGGATTCCTTTTCCCATTGCTGTTTGTAGCTTGGTTCTTCTTTCATTGAGTCGTTTACAAGTTTTTTGTAGAATTTTGCTATGGGGTGGCTGATTAGTGGTTGTTGCAGTAGAATTTCCCATTCCGTTAAGTTCCTTGTTAGCTTTCTGGTGCCCAATGATTTGATATAATTATTTATTTGTAAATAGTTCCAGTAGTCTCCTGGGTGCTTGCCCCATCTAGTTTGTAGTGTGGTAAGCGGTATCATTTTCTTCTTCTTGATAAACTGTTTTAGTCGAGTCGGTTTCCCCTTCATAAATGTCCACCTATCTAGTTGGCTCTTTTCCCAGCTGGGAAGAAAATCTGGGTTTCTCGACAATTCAAGTTCTGGTGAAGGGTAGGGGGCAATGTTAAGTTCTTTTTGTAATTGGTTCCACACCGCGATTGTAGCTCCCATTATTGGGTGTGCTACTGTTTGTAGGGGGATTTTGTTGGTTCGTATGTTTGCGAGGTTTCTTAAGTTGATTTTTGTTTCAAATTGCTCCACTTCTTTCCATAGTTTAAATATCTCAGTTTGTTTCCAAGACCAAATTCTCTGAAGGTGTACTGCTTTATAGTACAGTTCTGGATTTGGTAGCGACATACCTCCCTGTTGTTTTGGCTTCATTAGTAGTGTCAACTTAAGTCTAGCTTTTTTTGAGGCCCATAGGAATCGTGAGAAAAGTGAGTTTATTTTCTTGAAGAATGTTTGTGGAAGTTTTATGGGGATCATCTGAAACAAATATAACAATTTTGGCATAATCATCATTTTTAGTATGTTTCCTCTTCCGAACCACGAAATACTCTTAGTGTTCCACTGGTGTAGCAGGTTTTGAATTTCTGTCAACAATGGTAAGTAGTTTTCTTTATACAAACTGTTTGGAAGTTTTGTTAATTTGATACCTAGATAGGTTATTGAATGTTTCGCCCATTTAAAGGGGTATTTTTGCTCCAGTTCCTGTTCCAATCTTGCCGGTAAGTTGATGTTGAGGATCTCTGATTTCGTGTAGTTCATTTTGAAGTTCGACAGTTCACTAAACCTGTCGAATTCTGAGATTATATTAGATAGGGAAGTTCCTGGTTTAGTAACGATCAGTAGAAGATCGTCTGCAAAGGCTGCTGCTTTGTGGACTTGCGTTCCCAACTGTAGTCCTGATATGTTCTTGTTCTGTCGTATAGCCGTTATTAAGGTTTCCATTGTGAGGATGAAGAGAATAGGGGATAGGGGGCATCCCTGTCTTGTGCCGTTCGTTATTGTTACTGTTGAGGATAGGATTCCATTTACTTTGATTCTTGCATGTGGAGACTGGTATAACGCCATTACTCTATCAATTATCTTAGATCCCAGACCGAATGACCGTAGTGTGAGTTCTAAGAAGGACCAGTCAACCCGGTCAAACGCTTTCTCTGCGTCTGTTGTTAATAGCAAAGTTGGTATTTTCTTTTCTGTTGCATGATGTATCAGGTTGATCAGTTTGGTAGAGTTGTCCTTTCCCTCTCTCCCCTTCACAAATCCTGCCTGTTCCGGGTGTATAAGGGTAGGGATGACGTCTTGCAGTCTATTGGCTAACATTTTGGCGTATAATTTCTGGTCTAGGTTTATTAACGAAATGGGTCTGTAACTTCCGCATGTTGCTGGATCTTTATTGGGTTTGTGGAGTACTGTAATCTGTGCCTCTTGTGCTTGTTTTTGAAAATGTTTTTTATCAGATATGGAGTTAAAATGTCTTAGCATTATGCTAGTAATCAGTTGTTGATATTCTTTATAAAAGCCAATACTGTATCCATCAGGGCCTGGGCTTTTGTTTTGTGGGGCTTCTTTGATTACTCTCCATAGTTCTTTTTCTGTGAAGGGACTATCTAGCTGCTTTTTTTGTATGTCCGAAAGCTTGGGTAATTGCAATTGATCTAAGTATTGTTTCATTTTTTCCAGTTTCTCCTTGGAATTGCCTCCTGGGTTCAGGTTGTAGAGTGCATGATAGAACTCTTGGAAACAATTCGCAATTTCTGGGTAAGTATGATGTAGTTTTTGTTTATGGTCTTTCATTTGTGTTATGAATGTTTTGCTTTTTTGTTCCTTTATTAAACTAGTCAGGATCTTTGTGGGTTTGTTTCCCATTTCGTAAAAGTCTCTTTTGCATCTTAAATATGCTTGTTCAGACAGGATGTTGAGGAGTTGTTTTAGTTGGATCCTTTTATTTTCTAATTCCTCTTGTGTCTGTTTCATTAATGTTTCTTTGTGTTTGTTTTCTAGTACTTGTATTTCTTGTAGGAGGGTTTGAATTTTCATCTCATGTTCTTTCTTTCTTCTTGTGCTCAAGGCTATCAAGTTGCCTCTAGTGACCACTTTAATCGTTTCCCATAAGATAGATGGGTCTGTGTCTGGTATATCGTTATGTTCTATTGTTTCTTTTATATGGTTAGATATAATTCCTCTATTTTGTTTGTTTAATAACAATCGTTCGTTAAATCTCCAAATGTATGAGCCTTTTAGCGTATTTGGGATTTCAATCTTGATGATATAAGGGGCATGATCTGTTAATATTGTTGTGCCAATCTGGATATCTTTTATGAGATGTAGCCATTTCTGATTTATAAAGAAATTATCAATTCTGGAATAACTGTTTTTTGGGTGAGAGAAAAAAGTATAGTCTCTTGTTTTAGGGTGGTGGGTTCTCCAAATGTCGATCAAGGACAATCTGTTCAAAAAAGTTTTAATTTTCTTTATTGCTTTATAGGTTATGGACGATTTCTGAGAAGAACAATCAAGTAAAGGGTTAAGAGTTACATTAAGATCTCCGCCGATCAATATTAGTCCTTCTGCGAATTCCTGTAGCTGTGATGTGACTACTTTCATATATTTTATCTGTTCCTTATTTGGTATATATATAGAGCAAAGCGTCATAGTTGTATTGTATAGCTTTACTTTGGTCATGACATAATGGCCTTCTGTATCTTGTTTCGTGTCTAGCACTGTTAACGGAATGTCTTTGTGGATTAAGATTGCTGTTCCTTTCACTTTTTTTCCCGTATTCGAGCTAAGAAAAATCTGTGTATACCATCTATTTCTAATCACTGTCTGGTGGGACTGTTTGATATGCGTTTCCTGTAAATAAACTATTTTTGCTCCATGTCTGTTGCAGTTGTTGAGTATTTGAGCTCTTTTTTTTGGGTTATTTAGGCCATTCACATTTTGGGACCAAATTGTCAAGTTAATGTTTCTGTTCATTTTTTTTTTTTTTTTTTTTTTTTTTTTCTGCTTCTGATATGTAAGATAGGATTGATATGAAACTGGGGGTTGGATGTGGGTGAGAGAGATTTAGAGGTAGGGGTCTCAGTAATGCTAAGGTGGTAATTCTCTAATGGGTCCGTTCTGCCTAGCTTTCTCCAGCTTTTAGTGCAGTTGACCTCTGGGGGGGATGGTGGTGGGAAGTGCGATTAGAGAAAGAGTTGCTTCCCGAGTGCTCTAGCATAACCAGCTTAACCAGCTTGGCCCACTGACTTTTTGTAACTTTGTGATAATAATACATTTAACTTACATATTGTAACTTGCATCTAGTCTGATTAGTATTTTAAAAACATAATGCTTGCAATAACTGAGTACCAATATTTATAACATGAGAGAAAGAGACAATATAACCATGAATAAATTGTCCTTAGGTAAGTATTTGTTGACTTTGAATATAATATGCATTTACATTTCACAAAGTTGAAGAGGAATAGCATAGTTAAAGATGAAAGATGGAAGGGAGAGAATCCTAGTAAAAAATTTTTTTTTTTTTTTCTCTTTTTTTTAAGTTTTCAGAAGTATTCAGGAGAAATTAGGAGAGAGAAAAGACAGGGTAAGTCAGCTTGTATTAATGCTGATACAGTAAGATATAGCAATATTGAGTATTGCTTACTCCAGACCTCTGTCCTTTCAAGTCTCAGTCCAGTCTTTGTTCGGTGTTCTCTTGTTAGGGGTCTGCATCTTATTCGGTTTGGTTCTTTGATTCTTGGGGGTCCTCTGGATCAGGGGTACTTCTTGCCATATGTTGTCCAGGTCTTGGGATCCGCCTTGGTGAGGATTCTCAATTTCAGTCCAGTTTGGGATGTGTATGTCCTCCAGTTGAAACTTTAAGATGAAGTCTCCTGTGTCTTCTGGATATCTGATGATGGCCTGTGTTCCATCTTTTGTAGCCGATAGACTGAAGGGGAATCCCCAGCGAAATTGGATTCCTTTTTGCCTTAGTTGATCCGTAATTGGTTTCAGTTGCTTCCGCTTAATCAGTGTGGAGAGAGATAAATCTTGCAGTAAAATAATGCTTTTTTCCTGGAATGTGGCCCGTTTTCCTGCTCTTGCCTTTGATAATATTTCCTCCTTCAAAGGGAAGTCGTTTATGTGGCACAGGATATCCCTCGGGGCCTCTGGGGGTACATTGCGCGGTTTGAAAACTCTGTGTGCCCGATCCATATGGATCATAGTGCCAGGGTCTCTCTCCAATATGTTATTGAAGATTTGGAGGAGTGTAGGGATAATCTCCTCCCTTGCGACAGTCTCAGGGATCCCCCTTACTCTTAAATTGTTTCTGCGGCTTCTATTTTGCAGGTCCTCTATGTGTCTATGCAATTCTTTAATCTCCCTTTCCTGCTTATCAATGAGTGCGTTATGTTGCTTTTGGTTACTCACAATTTTGGATTGATTTCTCTCCAGTGTATCCGTTCTCGCTCCTATGCTCTCCATTTCCTGTCTGATGCCCTGGAGGTCGCTGCGTATTTCCGCCATTACCGAGTGCAGCATATCTTTTATGTCTTTCTTCGTAGGCAGCCGTCTGAGGTAAGCTTGTGTGTCTACGCTGCTGTCTGCATCACTTTCCCCTTCTGAAGAGTCTTGTGAGTGGTAATCCGGCATCTCTCTTCCGTCGCTCGCGGTGAGTCTTGCGGGCGCCATTTTGGAAAGTGATGCGTCTTTGTTTTTCTTACCAAACATCGCCGTGATGTCTTTTTGCTGCCCAGGGTGTTTGGGGGTTTTGCTGTTCTCTTTGATGGGTCGGATTCCTTGCGACTTGCCCATGGCAAAAGATGCTTAATGCAGTCAGTGGGTTGTGGGTAAGCAGAGCTCCGGATTATGCGGCCATCTTACTCAAGCGCTAGTCACGCCCCCCCTACATCTATTTCTTATGAAACATATATATTGTTGTTAATACAGTGATTATTTTGCTCAGCAGGTGGCAGCAACCCATAAGGCTGGTCTCTTTGGCCAAAATAACATGGTGAACTACGGTTTATAGACCTTAAAGGGGAAGGAAACCTCGTCGGCGCTAACCCCCCTCCCCCCTCCCGTGTATTGCCCCCCTCCCTCCTCCCCCCTGGCCTAACCCTCCCGCTGGGCAAATGCCCCTAACTTGTTACTTACCCTTCTGCGCAGGTCCAGTCCAGGGAGTTCACAGACGACATCTTCTTCCACGCGTTCTTCTTCCTCCTTTGACCGGCGTTTTGGCGCATGCGCAGTAGGAGCATTTCGCCGGTACGGATCTACTGCGCATGCGCCAAAAGTCACGCACATGCGCAGTAGATCGTACCGGCGAAACAATCCTACTGTGCATGCGCCGGTCAAAGCAGGAAGAAGATCGCGTGGAAGAAGATGTCGCCTGTGAACTCCCTGGACTGGACCTGCGCAGAAGGGTAAGTAACAAGTTAGGGGCATTTGCCCAGCGGGAGGGGTAGGCCAGGGGGGAGGAGGGAGGGGGGCAATACACGGGAGGGGGGGTGGGGGGTTAGCGCCGAGGAGGTTTCCTTCCCCTTTAAGGGTGGTGGCACACGCATCGTTCCGGGGAGATTAGTCTCTTCATCGGGTGACTAATCTCCCCGAAATGCCTTTCTGATGGCTAGAATGTGAATTGCGATGCCACTTGGATCATTTCGGTTTTCCGAAGTCGCCCAAAGTTTCCTTGTGAGGCAACTTGGGGCGACTTTCGGAAACAAATAGTTCAGAGTGCCATCCCTCTGGGCAACTAATCTCCCTGGAACGCTGCGTGTGCACCACCCTAAAAGCAAGTGCATTCTGAGCCCACGAGAAGATGTTCTTGGTGGGTGCTAGCTAGGGTATAAGAGATCCTCTAACAGCTAGGTAAGCCAACAAGGGCAGCTTGTGACCCCAATGAGGAGCTTAGTGCATGGGGTAGGACCCTGAAGGTGATTGTGCACCAGTTAGTGTTTTTGTGTTAGGTTAGTGGGAACTATGGGAGCTGACAGTGAAGGCAGTAGTTTATCCACAGAGCAGTAGCTGGGAAAGCGATGTGTGTTTTGCTTTTCAAGGGAAGTGTAGCTGGGAGTCCCAAAGAGTTAGCAAAAGTTCAATATTGGCCAAAATTCTTGTATACACCTCTGCCTTAAGGTACAATATAAATACTAAGGGGCAGATTCACTAACTTCGAGTGAAGGATTCGAATGAAAAAAACTTCGAATTTCGAAGTATTTTTTGGGTACTTCGACCATCGAATTGGTTAAATTCGTTCGAATTCGATCGAAATCGAATGATTCGAACGATTCGAAGTAAAAATCATTCTACTATTCGACCATTCGATAGTCGAAGTACTTTCCCTTTAAAAAAAACTTCGACCCCCTACTTCGGCAGATAAAACCTACCGAAGTCAATGTTAGCCTATGGGGAAGGTCCCCATAGGCTTGCTAAACTTTTTTTGATCGAAGGATTTTCCTTCGATCGTTGGATTAAAATCCTTCGAATCGTTCGATTCGAAGGATTTAATCGTTCGATCGAACGAAAAATCCTTCGATCGATCGAACGAACATTTAGCGCTAAATCCTTCGACTTCGATATTCGAAGTCGAAGGATTTCAATTCGAGGGTCGAATTTCGAAGTATTTTTTACTTCGAAATTCGACCCTTAGTGAATCTGCCCCAACATGTTTCGAGCCCGTGAGGCCCTTTGTCAAGAAACATTTCAGCCAAATCCCAATATTTAAGGAGTGGTACAGGAAGTGACCTGTATAAGAAAACCACCAACCCCCCCATAGGTACATCACCACCCACAGTGAAATTAACATAAAGTCTTTATCGGAATTGTCCAGTCCATTAGTGTCCATTTCAATACCAAAAGGTTTGGTTGCAAGTGAATTCCCAAAGAAGCAACAAAGTGTCCATATATTTTATGTAACCCGTTGTGTGTATTGCCGTGTAATGGACAGGGATAGTTGTAAACTTGAATGAATTTCTCTTGTTTATTTAAAACGTGCTACTAAGCTACTAGGACCATTTTACATATAGAAAAATACACACAGGGAGCACCACATTATATTAAAAATAGCAAGTAACTATATATATACATTGTGACCTTCAGGTAGCGAAGACCATAGCCACGGCACAGTTTTCAGCACAGAAATGGAGACTGGCACCACCTTTAAGAGTTCAAATGCAACTTGGCTGGCTTTTATTTTAAACACAAACAATTCTTCAGCACACTTGCTTCATGTAGGGAATAACAGTCCCACTTTAAACCCCTTACTGGTGATCACACAGACTCACGTTTCCAGCACTCACAGGCATGAACGTACACAAATCCTAGAATCCTCTCTGGGACTCACTATAGACACTCTTGTCTTCTGGGAGAGGTTTCTCTCTTCCTCTTTCCAGTCCTTTTGTGGAGCTCTCTTTAACTCTTTAACTCAAGGGGAATCACACTCTTTTCTCAGCTACACACAAGTCTCCTCCCTCCACTCAAAGAGGTCTCTAGGGGGAAGCCCAGAGGAATAGCTCACACTTCCTTTCAACTACAGCTCACCTGCAGTCTAAATACTTAGCTACTTTTACCTGGGCAGCTGAACTCACTTAATGGAGCAAGGAATGGAAGGCCCACCCTGCTCTTCTCCATTGAGAGAGAGAGAGAGAGAGAGAGAGAGAGAGAGAGAGATATGGCCACAGGATAAAAGACATTGTAGAAAGGAAACCCCTGTCCTGTAGAGCTTACAATCTAAGTGGGTGGATAGCATACAGGCACAAATAGGAGGACAACATGTACAAAGGATTGGACATTGGCCCTTACGTTCCAGGACTGAGCAGGTACCATTCTAATGCTCCAAAAGCTAAAATTTGAGTTTGTTATTGAAGGGTTTCAGAGAGTGTTTCTTATGGGAAAGTGCTGTGACAAATAAAGGATCTACATTAGTGTATTACTTCTACATGTAACATGTAATTTCGACAGTAAAGGACTTTCTGGTGACAGAGGTCCATCATTCAAGTACTAGAATGCCTACATTGCTTGAGTGCTTGAGTCTTCAATTCTTCCCCTTTATGCTTATCACACAATTACTGAATTTTTTTTTACAAAATTAGGTTTTGTATGATTTTTGACACGTTTGTTGTTTGCAATCCAGACCAGTATATATATATATATATATATATATATATATATATATATATATATATATATATATATATATATATATATATATATATATATATATACCGTATATATCATCTGAACAGGACAAATGTAATCTGCAGTTGCACCATTACTGCCAGTGTAGATTAAATGAAGAGAAACCATGTATGTATTATATGGCATCCATCTATTTGGGCTGCAGGCTGATTGGTCCGATACTGTTGGGATTTGGCTCATGTATAACTAGTGCAACCCGGCAGTTTAGTTTCTACCATGTCTTCTACCACTTCTGTATCTCCATCCCTATTCCCACTCTGTTTTTTCTTTCCTTTGGTCTCTAGCCAAGGTTGCTTTAACTCTGCAGATGCCATTTCACCTCATTATCTGTATTTTAAAAATACTCTTGTCTCTAATCAACGACTCTCCCAGATTCTCCCACACATTGTATGGGCACCATCCAATCTGGTATTAATATAATATTTTCATTTGAGAAAACCCTCATTAGCAATGTTTCTCTGATTCTGTTTATATTTTGCTATTTTGCCCACTTACTTATTTTTGACTGTTAAAATGATGTCATACACTGCACATTCTGTTTCACTGGCACATTAACAGGGACAGGGTAATGAGAACAATTACTAATTCAGTTGAAGGGAAAACAAGGGAGGAAACAATATCCCTGGTTATGTTTTCTAGACTGTTAGACTGGCTCTCACATCCAATCCCAATCTAGTAGTCAAAGACTCATTGTTTGCTTTTTGTACATATTCTTTTTTAAGGTTGTGTCCTAGAATGTAATGACCTAGAATCACATATTCTTAACATAATAAACCTAATTTAATTTTACTGCTTTGCTTGTTTCCTATTTTTCTTTTTAAATGACTCATTAACCTTAAAGACATCGCTATTTTATTTTGACAGATTCAATAAAGAGCAGAAAGGAAAAAAAATGCTTTTAAAATAAATTTCACAGTATACAGCATTGTGCTGGATATATATATATATATATATATATATATATATATATATGTAAGGTAGATGCCGGCACTCACGAAAAGGAAGTCATCATTGCCTGGGTGTGTTTCAACTTTTCATCTTTAATAAAATCCTTTTTATGCCATAAATCCTGTGAGTGTGGCTACTTCAACCAATATATATTGGTTCCGTGTTAAATAGCTATCATCAGGTGTCCCCAACTGCCAGGCCGTGGATCACTACCACGCTGTGAAACATACTTGAACTGGTCCACCGAGCCGAGTCTGAATTTGATGCGTGCGCATGAAATTTGCCGAATTTGATGCGGCCATACGAAATTTGACAAGGGCGCACCCGAATTTGACGAATTAGGCCTTTACACCGGTCCCTGATGCAAAAAAGATTGGGGACCATGGATTAAATATACCCACAATTCTACTTCCATTAAGTACTAATCAACTTTTACATGGAACCTCTGGCTGCTCTACTAACTACCTTAATCCTGCCTATAGTGAGCTATTACAGATCTTTTCTCATACTAGATTCTCCTACTGGCACCAACCTTCTGGCACCAACCACCTCCTCCAGCAAGTGGGCTCCAAAGAAAGTGAGCATACCTTACATTTTTACCTTTTTAAAGACTAGAGAAACCTGACACCCATGGCCTACTGCAGATCTGCCAAGGAACAGTTTATTCAGAATAAATATGAGACCACGTTTATCTCGAAATGATCGTTTAAATGTACGATCTGTCCATCAACTAAAAAGACCATTTCAGGCGATATTGCCAGAAAAACTGATGGTTGCTGCCTGTTTGGCCCTGCAAACATAGATAGATTGCACTGGGACCGATAAAGATTTTTTAACCTGGCCGATCAATTTTCTGACAGATGTCGGTCGAAAAATCGTAAGATGTACGATCGTTCGAATCCCACAAACCTCACGATATTTTGACAAGAAAAACCTATGGGGACCTTAAGAAAACAACTCTCAACTCAGCCTCAGTTGACATAACCCTTATGGTGACTACCTGAAGTAAAGGAATGCAAAACCTTTACACCACTACATTATAAAATGTTCATATATATTTTATTTCCAATATCCTCCAGTGGCATGCTGACATCCCTAGACTGAAGCAGTTCTTAGGGCTGTGACACAGGGAGCTACTTGTCATGACTACAAAAGGCCAGAAAATACCCTGAGTTGTCTGTGCTAAAACACACATAGGGGGTTATTTATCAAAGGTCAAATTTTACAGTATTGTGACTTTTTTTTTAAACTCTAATAAATTCGATTTTATTCACAATTCGGATGGTATGTTGTTTATGAAAAATATAGAAAGTCTAAAATTCAATAGAAGAGCTCCGACCTGAAAACTTAAATTGAATCCATATAGAATTCGAAAATTAAGTTTTCCTCCAAATAAAAAAAACTCCACTTTTTTGCTTCAAATTTTTTATGATAAGTGTCAATTTTTTTTGGTCTATGGAACGTCAGCGAAACCGGGCAAAAATTTGGCTCATCACTACTAATAACATTTTCAAATAGTTCAAGGGCCCTCCGCCATTGACTTCTACATGAACTCAGCAGGTTTTAGGTGGCAAATATTTGATTTAGAGCTGTTTCCAGGGTCAAAGTGTGATAAATCTCACATTCAAATTCAAATTTAAGTTGGTGCTTTTAAATTCGAAACTTTTGTCCAAAACAAAAATTATAATTCCATTTAATTCCACATAATTTACCATTCGAACCTGTGCCAATGAGTTCTGGATTCTTCAGAATTTATCTGTTATCTACTGTGAATCCTGTATTCGAATGGCTCCTCCCATGTATCCTTTTATAGCAATACACTTAGGGGCTGATTGATCAAGGGTCGAATTTCGAAGTTAAAAATACTTAAAATACTTTGAATTTGAAAATCGAATTCAAACTTTTTTAGCGAATTTTGCTATTCTGCGGTCGAAGTAAAATCGAACGATTAAATCCTTCGAATCGAAATGATCGAACGATTTTTACTTTGACTTCAAAAACTTAGAGAAATGCTGTAGAAGGTACCCATAGGCTTACATAGCACTTAGGCAGGTTTAATTTGGCGAAATATTGAAGTTGAAGTTTTTTTAAAGAGACAGTACTTCGATTATCGAATAGTCAAACGATTTTTACTTCGAATTGAAGTGGAAGTAAATTCGAAGCCGTAGTATCCTATTCGATGGTCGAAGTATCCAACAAATTACTTCGAATTTTGAATTGTTTTACTTTGAAAATTCCCTCGAATTAATTTCGACCCATAATAAATCTGCCCCATAATGTCTCTTTTCCTACAACGCATTTGCTTCCTTCCTCCAATGGATCTCATTTTCTTCCTTTAGAGAGCGACTAACAGAAGAGCTGGAGTTCTAAAGTCTACTCACTGTTGTCTGCTTTCACCCTTTTATACTTTGAAGAAGGTTTTGAGCAATCTTGTAACGAGGCAGCTTTATAGTATGTACAGTATATCATTCATATCCAGACAGCACATAGTTAATTCTGTGGTTTTATGTTGTTCTCCCTGTGCCCTTGATGTAAATGCCAATGTTACCAAAGACGGATCCCACAATGAAAGGAAAGAATTCACAAAATCCCCAGATGTTAAAATGTCAAATGTTATTCATCCATTCTCACTGAGATTTTGGCTTCCCTGGTAGCTGAGAGTCTCTTGCAATTGTAGGTTTGGAAAGGCAACGCTGGTTCACATAAATGACTAATCTCATTTACTGGAAATTCCATTTTATTTCTATTCAGTTTTTGTTTTCAGAAATGTGCATTTTGGCAAAGCATATTCACTGTTTAACAAGCAGTCCATTAACCAGTGTCAAAGCTGAAATCCTACTTGGAATAAAAGCTGCTTTTGTGCATGAACTTGAGTGACCGTATGGCAATGAAACGACACATCCGAGTTGCTTGAAACGTTGCATCCCATTGGCACATGTGGGAAAATATATAGCAGTGTAATTCTGTTCTTCCGTGTATATCTGGATCATTGACTGAGCAGGCCATACAGTCATCAAGAAGTATCTAAAAATACAGAAACTGCAGATTTAATTAAAAACAGCCCTGTTTATGAGAGTTTTTATTTACAACCCATTACTGGCTTTCTTGTAGTTTTCCGAGCTACTGTATCTGCAGTAGAAGAAATATTCCAGATAGAAAAGGATATGTGCCACCTCTTAATTAGTCGCCTGAACTGATTATTTGCTACTTAATAATTTTAATAAATTTTAGCCATTTTACTCGTGGGTCTATTCCCAATTGTTATTAGTATTTATCTATACAGTGCCAACACCATGCTCTGCCCCAGTGGAGTTTACAGTCCAATCACATTCCACACACTATGGTGCAATTTCTCAGGAGCCAGTTAACCTGCCTGTATCTTTTTGGAGTGTAGTTGAAAACTGAAGTACCTAACCCTAAAGGTGGCCATAGACACACAGATCCGATCGTACGAATCGAGGATTAGCCATGCTCATTAATGGCATATTGGGGAAAGATCCGCTCTTTTGGCAACAACACCAAACGAGTGGATCTTTGTATCTATGGCCACCTTAATACTCTAAACTTCAAATGTGTTTATAGGCAGGGTCAGACGCGAATGCGCGTGCATGTAAGCGCACTATTTTGGGATGGTCGCCGGCTGCAGGAAAAGGAAGCTCAGGGTGCGGATCTGGGCCGGCGGGGCCTACAAGAGCTTGGGGCCCAATGGATTTTTTCCCAGTGTCCCGCCGGCCCAGTATGACCCTGTTAATAAGTAAAACATATGGAAGCCTTCGAGGCAGCTCTACTTGAAAGTATAACCACCACCACAAAGAGGCATTTTATGAATCTATCCCATTGCTGTTGTTAGTTGGGTTTATACAAAGTTTGCAGATATGCAGAACTACAGTAACCATGGACTATACGGCAGGAGCTTTCATCATCCTACTACAGGTAGAATAATAAGAAGAGCAAACCTCTGGCTGGTTGTAATGGGTTATTGACCTGGTGATATGGTTCCCACTGTCCTACAAATAGAAACGGCTTGAATAAATCTGTTAGTCTGTTAGATTAGAGGGTGCACCATTAACTACTACACCCTAAAAAGACTTTAGCAGAATAATAAGATGTGTTCCCGAGGCCAAAAACAACAAAAAAAAGTTTATTAAATAATGCAAGCAGTATCATCGTTGCAGTGGGAAATATGGGTCTAAGTAACAGATGAAATTAACTTTAAGGGGGTTATTTATCAAGGTCTGAATTTATCTCAGTATTTCTAATATCCAACTACGAGCAACTCAGAATTCCCAAATAGATCTTATTTAAGAAGAAAAGAGCCTGAAAAAATGGGGTCGGCAAAACTCCAAAAACATAAGAGTTTTCCCCAAAAACTCAGAATTGTTCGGAGTTTTCCGCAAAAACTATTTTTTTTTTAGAGTTTTTGGAGTGTCTGTATTACCTTAAGTGCCACGCAAATGGGTCTTAATGGCTAGCAACAGTTATATAAAGGAAAATGTACTGTTTAATAAGTACGTTTAAAAAAATTGTGGGGGTCACCGTGCTACGTTAATATTTACTTTGTATCAGTTGTTGTATACCTATTAATATGTTCTTAGATATAGGGGCAGATTTATCAAGGGTCGGAGTGAATTCGAGGGAATTTTCGAAGTAAAAAAAATTCGAAATTCAAAGTAATGATACTTCGACCATCGAATATGATACTACGACTTTGATTCGAAGTAAAAATAGTTCGAATATTCGACCATTCGATAATCGAAGTACTGTCTCTTTAAAAAAACTTTGACTTCAATACGCCGCCAAATTGAACCTGCCGAAGTGCTATGTTAGCCTATGGGGACCTTCTACAACATTTTTCTAAATCCTTACACATCGAATAAAAATCCTTCGATCATACGCTAAAATCGTTCGAACGATTTTTATTCAACCGCAGGATTGCCAAATTTGCTGAAAAAACTTCGAATTTGATATTCGAATTCGAAGTTTTTTAATTCGATGGTCGAATTTTGAAGTTTTTTGTACTTCGAAATTCGACCCTTGATAAATCTTCCCCTTAGTCTATGTTCTTTGGGGCAGATGCAAAAACAAGAACATCCTTGTAACTACAAGTACTGTTTGTATATACAGGTATAGGATCCCTTATCAGGAAACCCGATATCCAGAAAGCTCCGAATTACCTCTCCCATAGACTCCATTTTACCCAAATAATGCAAATTTTTAAACATGATTTGAATTTCCTTTTTCTCTGTAATAATAAAACAGTACCTTGTACTTGATCCAAACTAAGATATAATTAATCCTTATTGGAAGCAAAACCAGCCTATTGGGTTATTTCATGTATATATGAATTTCTAGTAGACTTAAGGCATGAAGACCCAAATTACGGAATGATCCGTTATCCGGAAAACCCCAGGTCCCGAGCATTCTGGATAACAGCTCCCATACCTGTACTGTGTATTACATATTACATATGGGAACCTAGTTATAAAGCTGTGTTTTTTTTACACCATCCAAACACTTATATTACATTACTCTAGATCTGATCTAACCCATTAAAGTCATCGGGGAAAATTTAACATTGTTTTTTTTTGTAATCTAGCACTTTTACTCACGGTGTTAAATATGGGAATGTAAAGTGTATTTGTACAGTGTTATAAATATATGTTTATAAATATATATTGCATGCACTATATTTTATACAGTGTATATATATATATATATATATATATATATATATATATATATATATATATATATATATATATATATATATAATACACCAAAGCCATGAATATCCTGTAAATTATATCCTTATAAACGGTGAGTTCTGATGTCATCAGTTATAAACGGTGAGTTCTGATGTCATTTCTGTCACATGACTCATTGAAATTTGTGTATTATTATAAATAAAGTACCCCCAGTTGCAAAATATGAGGATATTAGAAGTTACCTCGGAGTTCCATGACCTGTATAAAAAAAACTCGGCCTTCGGCCTCGAGTTTTTATATGGTCATAAAACTCCTTATATTTTATATATAGACAGCGAATGCTGTATTTGTTATCTGCAGATCTTTTCTTAAGCACGCACTTAACAAGCCATTATATAATAACCCTCTTCTTTTAAAGAATGTTGTAGCTTTCCTTAATGGTGAAATTCCAGCTGCAGCCCACAGAGGTCACTTTAAGTCAAGAAAATTCCATTCAAATTAGATTACAGTTTGGTCATATTTCACCCCCCGAAAGAAATCAGACCTCTTTGCATCTCCTAAAGCTTTTTCTTATTATTATGATTATAAAACCCACTTCAACATATCTAATCGGTTTGGTGTTATTGTACACAAACTTTGAAGAAAATGATAATAAAAGGTTGGAACCTAGAAAAAAAAGTCATATTTTTAAGACAAATAAATCAACAGTAAGGACATTCCTTGGACGAGAGGAAGTTTTATGAAATGAAAAAAATGCAGCACATCTTTGTTTGCCATTAATGCCGGTCAAGTTGCCAGAGTGTGCACAGCATGTTATTATTCTAAGGACTCTCACTCCACAGCACAGCCAGCAAGCACCACATATAGACCCATGAACAACATATGAAATGGCAAAGCAGTGGCAACATTTAGTTACTGTCATTTTGGAGGGCCCAGCAAGCTTTGCAACTAAGTCAATTGCAAACGATTGCTTGTTTCTTAAGAGCAATGACATATAGGATGCTTTCTTGTACATGTGGTGATCCAGGGTAATTGCTGCAAAATGCATAAGATAAGATATATTCCGGTGATTACCACATGTAATGTGTTTTTCATGTGCCGATCACTGGTGGGGCCTGGAGGACAGAGGGGCCCAGACCTTGGGGTCTGTTTCCTTTAACATTGTAAAGAAATCCCCCTCTTAGCTACTCTTCCACCTGTGGGGGTATGTGCAGGGGCCCCTCAAAAGATTTTTTACACTACTGGTGGCGATTCTTAAAGGGAAACTAAACTCTAAAAACGAATATGGCCAACAATGTCATATTTTACATACTGATCTTATTGCACCAGCCTAAAATTTCAGCTTCTCAATAGCAGCAATGATCCAGGACTTTAAACTTGTCACAGGGGGTCTCCATCTTGGAAAGTATCTGTGACACTCACATGCTCAGTGGGCTCTGAGCAGCTGTTGAGAAGCAAAGCTTAGGGCTCGTCACTAATTATCCAGCAGAAAAGGAGGTTGGTCTGTAATATAAGCTAATGCTACAGGGCTGATTATTAAATTCTGATGCTAGTTGCACTGGTTTCTGTGCTGCCATGTAGTAATTATCTGTATTAATTACTAATCAGCCTTATATTGTGACATTTCTATTCTATGTGTACTGTATATTGTGAGTGGGTCCCTAAGCTCAGTAAGTGACAGCAGCACAGAGCATGTGCAGTGAATCAGCAGAAAAGAAGATGGGGAGCTACTGGGGCATCTTTGGAGACACTGATCTTTACTGCTAAAGGGCTCTGGTTGCCTTGGGCTGGTACACAAGCTCAGATGTCGATCGGGCAGGGTAAAAAATCCCGTCGGATTGCGGCCGCATCTGTTCGTTGCAGTCCCGCTATCTGACCGCCCGTATTGCCTCCATTCTGATCCGATGGTTGGGCCCTAGGGCCCATGATTGGATCAGCCCGGTATCACCCACCTCAATGTGGGCATATCGGGGAGAGATCTGCTCATTTGGTGACAGCGCCAAACAAGTGGATCTCCGTGTGTATGGCCACTTTTATTCTCCCAGATTAAAAGGTATTGTAGGTGCTTTGTTGCCTGCAGGAGAGGTGATTATCTGCTGGCGAGAAAGCTTTATGTGTGTCATTGCCCTGAATATGCATCTGTACAGAGCGGTGCTATATAAATATCCACACAGTGGTAAAAAAAAGTCTGCATCCTAATCTAGCACTGAAGCCTTTCCCATCCTTAGTTCCCAGCTGTATTTCTTATACCTGCATGACAGATACCGTCAGATCAACATTTACAGCTTTGGTCACATGTATTGGAGCTCACTCCACACCATTAGGCTTATCCTTTATTTATAGAGTACGTCACAGCTCTTTACAGAGATTCTACACCATTCACATCAGTCTCTGACCCAGTGGAGTTCTTATCATACACATACATCAGAAATCAATTAACATGTTGAAGGTGTTTGCAGGATGGGAAGAAACCCACGCAAGCACAGTCCCTGGTTTCAATCCAACCCAGGACCCCAGTACTACAAAACAGGAGTGGTAACCACTGAATTGGCATGATGCCCACACTAAAGAGTTTCTATCAAAGTCCTGCTGAACGTTCAGATAAATGATTTACACTCTGCATTCCTCTCCAAGAGAAGATGAAATGTTTTTCTTCAACATTCTAAGTAGTCTGCCAGACATGCCAGCTCAGTGGGGTAGAATGAAACTTCCCCAGCCCTCCCTTGATAAGCCCTGTAATCTGACATTCAGATCTCCAACAAACATGATGCTCCCTGTGCCTTCACTAGAAATAAAATAAATATCCTGCTGGGTCATTGTATTATTAACTCTTTGCTTCCACTGTTACCACCTAGACATCTATTTTAGTCAAACAAATGGTGCACTTGAAGTGAGATGTGCTGAGACTGTTGAGTTCCTATTTTCTGTATATCAAATATTCAGTGGTCCTTTTTATCTCCTTTCCCTCCAGTTAATTCTAGAGTCCTTCATTCCTCACCCCTTCCCTTTCCCTGATCATGTTGGGCCCCTTCCTTCCACCTAGCCTCCGATCAATATTAGGCAAACAACTTCATTCTGCCCTTTTACCCTCCCTTTAATAGAAGTTAGGCACATCACTGGCTAAAAGATAGACTACAAAGAGTGGTGGTAAATGGAACATTTTCTAATTGGACCAGTGTTGTTAGTGGAGTACCGCAGGGCTCTGTACTAGGTCCCTTGCTTTTCAACTTGTTTATTAATGACCTGGAGGTGGGCATTGAAAGTACTGTTTCTATTTTTGCAGATGATACTAAATTGTGCAGAACTATAAGTTCCATGCAGGATGCTGCCACTTTGCAGAGTGATTTGTCTAAGTTGGAAAACTGGGGAGCAAACTGGAAAATGAGGTTCAATGTTGATAGATGCAGGTTATGCACTTTGGCAAAAGTAATATAAATGCAAGTTATACACTAAATGGCAGTGTGTTGGGAATTTCCTTAAATGAGAAGGATCTAGGGGTCTTTGTAGATAACAAGTTGTCTAATTCTGGGCAGTGTCATTCTGTGGCCACTAAAGCAAATAAAGTTCTGTCTTGCATAAAAAAGGGCATTAACTCAAGGGATGAAAACATAATTCTGCCTCTTTATAGGTCCCTGGTGAGGCCTCATCTGGAGTATGCAGTGCAGTTTTGGACTCCAGTCCTTAAGAGGGATATAAATGAGCTGGAGAGAGTGCAGAGACTAAGTGCAACTAAACTGGTTAGAGGGAGGGAAGACTTAAATTATGAGGGTAGACTGTCAAGGTTGGGGTTGTTTTCTCTGGAAAAAAGGCACTTGCGTGGGGACATGATTACACTTTACAAGTACATTAGAGGACATTATAGACAAATGGCAGGGGACCTTTTTACCCATAAAGAGGATCACCGTACCAGAGGCCACTCCTTTAGACTAGAAGAAAAGAACTTTCATTTGAAGCAACGTAGGGGGTTCTTCACAGTCAGGACAGTGAGGTTGTGGAATGCACTGCCGGGTGATGTTGTGATGGCTGATTCAGTTAATGCCTTTAAGAGTGACTTGGATGATTTTTTGGACAGACATAATATCAAAGGCTATTGTGATACTAAGCTCTATAGTTAGTATAGGTATGGGTATATAGAATTTAATTAAGGGAGGGGTGTGTGTATGGATGCTGGGTTTTCATTTGGAGGGGTTGAACTTGATGGACTTTGTCTTTTTTCAACCCAATTTAACTATGTAACTAACTATGTAACTATGTAACTTCCTTCCCTGCTCCCTCAAATCAACATTAGACACATCACTTCCTTTCTTGGTCCTGCAAATCAACATTAGACACATCACTTAATTCTTCCCTCCCTCAAATCAAAGTTAGACACATCACTTCCTCTCTTCCTCACATTCTTCCTTTATCCCTCTTCCCATTCAATATTAAGAACTTCCTCCTTCCCTCTCTCCAATAAATATTAGACAGATCACTTCCTCTCTTCTACCCTCTCTTCAGTCAGTACTAGGCACATCACGTCCTTCATTTATTCCTCCCTCCAATCAATATTGAGCAAATTCCTCCATTTCACCCTCCCTCTAATCCACGGTAGGCACATCACTTATCTTCTCCTCCATCTCTCGGATCGATATTATCCACATCACTTCTTTCCTTAATTCCTCTCTAATCGATATTAAGCCCATTAATTCCTCCCTTCCCTCATCCCTCTGATCATTGGTATCCACATCAATGCCATCCTTTATCCCTCTCTTTTCAGTCAATGTTAGGTATATCACTTTCTTCCTCCCTTCCTCTGTTCAAACATTAAGCACATCACTTCCTTCTTTCATTCCTCTCTCCAATTAAAATTAGACAAATCACTTTCTACCTTTCATCCTCCCCTCAGCACATCCCTTCCTTCCCTCTTACCATTGTTGGACACACCCCTTCCTTCCTCCTATCCTCCACATCACTTCCATCTTTCATTCCTCTCTCCAATGAATATTAGACAAATCACTTTCTATCTTTCATCCTCCCCTCAGTTAATATTAGGCACATCCCTTCTTTCCCTCTTACCACTGTTGGGCACATCTCTTCCTTCCTCTCTCCCTGTGATCATCTAAGACACTAGGTTAAAGCAGTGGACAAATTTAGAAACCCAGAATGGCAACTTTCACACAGTTATGTGGGGATTTGTCAAAAGTTTCAAGAATGTGTGAATCATGGGAAAAGGCACAGTTCACTGCAAGAAATTTTTGTACTGATCAGGTATCAATAGATTTGTGAAAGTGTTGTCAGTCCATAAACCTTGCAGATCTTTAGAGCAAAACAGTCTTCCTCGGTTCTCATAATGCTGTTTTGCTTTACCGGCCATAGTAACATAAATAGCATCTAAATGTGTGAATTCTCACGCTATACTACTGTAAAAGTCTTATTGGGCTGTTCCATACTGCTTATCCCAACACAGCTACACTTGTAATACTCTTAAATAAGCTGTAATTTGCTACAGTCATGTTCAGACAAAATTCGGATAAACAAGGAAGGCACACCCTGTGGCAGACAGTGCTAAGCGGAAATGACTTATTAGTATATTAAATTACTTTAATTGACATTCATATAGAAATCCATGCACAGAAAAAAAACTGCACAGTTTATTAGAATTCTTCTTAACATTCACAAAACTCATCATCTGTAGTCTGAAAATCAAAGAAAACACAATAGAGTTTGTGCAAATAAAGGCAGCATGCAGAGAGCTACTGACACCAGGCGTTTCCCATCATCTCATACTGAGCCGTGACCAGTCCCCTTCTAATTAAATAAACTTCTGCAGACAAAGGGCTAGTAAGGTTTGAAGCTTACAGTAAATCTGACCTTACACCAGTTTTGAACACTTGTAGCTCATTTAAAGAATCCCACGTCCCCATATGAACCATGTGTAGACCAAAATGCCTAAAGCTTGCCATAGACGCAAAGATTTCCCTGCAATATTGGACGAATGATCGTACGTCCTCATCCTCCGACCTGCCACTAACCATTCAGATCAAACAAAGCAGTAAAGAACAGATCAGCCGATGTTCTGCCCCACAGCAATCGTACGAAAGTTTTTGTCCGACAAATCTGACAGTGACAGTCTCCCACTGAAGATGGTACGATTGGCAATACACGGAAAGATATTATCGGCAGCCGACAGACATTTTCTATCCTGTCCGTTCGACCAAACGACCGATCTCCGCCGGACGAAAAATGTCGGGACTCTCCGCACTCAATCCACACACGATCCTCGATTCGTACGATCGGATCTTTGCGTCTATGGCCAGCTTAACTCTATTCCCTTGTGGGGAAACAAAATGGCAGTAGAGCTTTTAACTCCCTGTAGATACTTAATTTGAGTACCCCAATGAGCTTTTGGGAAGAATAAGGAAGTAGCGGCATGACAGAGCCAGAGGTTCTTTAAGTCTCCTTTCTCCAGGTCATTTTAAAATGATGTCAAACAGATGGGGTGGTTGAGTCCAGGGGGGAAATCTACTAAAGGGCGAAGTGGCTAACATTAGCTAAAATTAGCCAGTGCGACGTCATTTCGGCACTTCACCGATTTACTAACGGGCGCTGGCGTAATTACTCTAGCGAAGGAGATAGACTCTAGCGCAACTTTGCAATCTTACGCCAGGCGTATGTTCGCTCTGGCGAAAGAGCGTTACTACTCAAATTCACAAAGTTTTTGTTTTTACTAATGTTACCTCTATTGCCAGACTTGCCTTCGCCACCTCAGACCAGGAGAAGTGCAATAGAGTAGATAGGACTTGGTCCACAAAAAGTTAACATTTTTTCTAATTCCCAAAAAACGCTGACGTCTTTTCCTTTTTACAGGGTGATAGGCTGAAAAAGATTGTGCTTTTTTTTTTTTGGGTACCCTCCTTCCCCCCCTACATTTCCTAACAAATGGCACATAAACTATACACTGGGCTCATGTGTAGGGCAATATAACAACTCTATTTTATTTTATTAAGGTTCCCTGGGCTTGTGTAGTGTAATGTATTTGCTGCAACATATACGTCCATTGCACTTTAGCTTCCCGGCGTATGAAAATTATCCAACACTAGCGCAGCATCGCTATGCCTGCTGTAGTAATGCTATCGCAATCGTTTGGCGCCAGCGACGAAACTTCGCAACTTAGTGAATTAGGGTTGTCTGTGCGAAGCTGCGCCTGGCAAAGTGTGGCAAAGTCGGTGAAGCCATCGCTGGCAAATTTTAGCCTGCTAGTGAATTTCCACCCAGGAACCAATGTTATGTTGGGGCTTTTTCACAGTAAACAGAGGCTAGAAGGTTTGTCACCTCAGGGGTTAATAGGTGCCCCAGGAAGTGGATTTGGTTGGGGATGAGGCAGATGCCAGGCTTCCATGGCAGTTGGCAACCCAGTGTGATGTGTTGTACAGTTGTTGTGGTATATGGTTATTGTTTGTTATACAATCGTTCATGTTATGTTCTGATATAGTTTATGTTTTCCCATATGCTGGTTATGATACTTTTGACACAAACACTTGACCTATCCCTGTAATAAATATTTAAATGAGTTTTCACCCAACAAGGCTGTGTCTGGTGTGTCTGTTGGGGTGGGGTAGGAAGGGTTGGTGGTTGGCACAGGCGATGCCTTTGTCATGTCCTGGTTCTCCTTCCATGAATGATAAACAAGAACAGCAGAGCGGGCAGGTGAATGCAGTTGTAAATACAGAGGAAAATGTAGGTGCATTGTGGGAAAAACATGGTGCCAGTGGCGTAACTAGCTATTACTGGGCCCCACAGCAAATTATTTTTCAGGCCCCCAAAATGTTTAGAGGTTGACTTGTTTCTCCAATATTTATTGAAATTGTATATGAATTAGGGCCTCATGGGGCCCCTATACCTCCTGGGCCCCCCTGCAGCCGCAGGGTCTGCTTCCTCTATAGTTATGCCCCTGCATGGTGCTTTATGTCTGAATTGTGTCCTCAAAATAAATTGAATATATTCAGTTAACAAATATAAACAATGATACTTTTTTCCTGTGGGTGAACATAGAACGGAGTTTAAAAGTAGGTTAATGATAATTTTCTTTAGAATGTGAGGATTCAAGAGCTCCCATAAAGTGTCTGTGCTCAATTCTTTTAATTCTAATTGGAAACACAGAATACAAGATAGAGGAAATGTTTTTGAAGTGGATATCGCTCATCTAGGGTTATTTAAGTATTAATCTCTGGCAGTAAAATGGCTTTAATTTACCTTTTCCCTAATGCCCATCTGCTTCTGATCAGCGCAGTGAAAGATTTATCTATGTAATAAGAGTTCAATTAGACTGATATGCCAAGGGAATTGCCAGCAACAAGCATTTGACATGGAACTAACCCACAGAACTTGCAGTTAACAAGGAAACCTATCTGCTTAGTTCGCAAACACTAACTAATAGCCAGCAGCCGGCAGAGGCCAATCCATCCATGAACAAGAAAGTCCATGCTCCCTACTGAGATAACATAATGTACATGTGAATGAGAATGTTTTCAGTATTATATGCACTTTATTACATCACTTGAGAATAGAAGTGTTTTTGGTCGGGACTACAAGGATCTTTATTTTCTGTGCATGTTACTGTTATAAAAAGAAACAACTTTTTGGGTGGAATCCAATTAATGAGAATCCCATCTCGGGTTTTTGGCATTCAGAGTTTAATAAATACCCCCCCTATATGTGTCAATATTTGTCTATCTTCTGTTTATTCAATGTAGACACTGATAAAGCAAAATAGATAGACTTTGCACAGGAAACTCAGGCACCCAGCTGAGAAACTCATAATAGTGATAGAACATGGAACATGATTTTACATGACTTTACACCCAGCAGAGAAATGATCACATGTCGTCCACTCAGAATGGACGCCAATTCACAAATCTTGCAGAGAATTTATCCCATGTTTTACCCACAACACAAGTATCATATAGAGAAGCAGAGAAAGAAAGAGAGGCATATTTGGCTCATTAGTTCTCAGCTCTGTTACTATTTTGTCATGTGTATAGTCCAAATAGACAGGGTTAGGGTTGCATTCCTAAAAGCCTCTTTTTCCTTGGAAGAATATATACTGTTAGCATGTGGCTCTTTCTAAGGCTAGAGATACACATTCCAAACATATTGAACGTAATGAAGTTTTCTATGATTAGCGGCACATTCACAGTGGCCTAATAGTATCGGAACAATATCCATGTTCTATGGACAGTGATCAGTTTTGGAATTGGACAGGTTGGAAATTGTTGTCATCAGGGCTGGAACTAGGGATAGGCAGAGTAGGCACGTGCCTAGGGCGCAAAACTTAGGAGGTGCCAGGCACGTACCTTGCACTGCTGCCTACCCCCGGTCTGCAAAGTCTGGCAAATTTCGGTGGTTTGCGCGCCTGTACACGCGAACCAGAGGTGAAGTGGCGATCCTACCGGTCAGCGCGCGGCTGCAGAGGGGGCTATGTTGCTGCTGGATTTGCCTGGGGCGCCCGGCCAGTTTGGTCCGGCCCTGGTTGTCATCAACTGATACATAGCTTCGGAAACCACAGCTTTGCTTTTGCAATTATTTGTTGCACGAAAACTTGAACAATAGGAAGGCAGAGGCACTTTGGACAAGCCACGTCAAGTAGATCTAAAGCTATAGGCAAAGTGCAAGGAAAATATTGTGTCTCTATCCTTAACTATATCCTGGGCAATGCTTATAATATTGTTTTCTTTAGGTTTCTGATGCATTATAATTGAGGTATTATGTCAGGCAAGTGCTAATTCACATTATGGGGCCGATTCACTAAGCTCGAGTGAAGGATTTGAATGAAAAAAATTCGAATTTCGAAGTATTTTTTGGGTACTTCGACCATCGAATTGGTTAAATTCGTTCGAATTCGAACGAAATCGAACGATTCGAACGAAAAATCATTCGACTATTCGACCATTCGATAGTCGAAGTACTTTCCCTTTAAAAAAAACTTCGACCCCCTACTTCGGCAGCTAAAAGCTACCGAAGTCAATGTTAGCCTATGGGGAAGGTCCCCATAGGCTTGCTAACCTTTTTTTGATCGAAGGATTTTCCTTCGATCGTTGGATTAAAATCCTTCGAAACGTTCGATTCGAAGGATTTAATCGTTCGATCGAACGAAAAATCCTTCGATCGATCGAACGCAGGATTAGCGCTAAATCGTTCGACTTCGATATTCGAAGTCGAACGATTTTAGTTCCCAGTCGAATATCGAGGGTTAATTAACCCTCGATATTCGACTCTTGATGAATCGGCCCCTATGTGTTTTGCAGCTAGCCCAGGGGAAGATCTTTAATTATAACCATAGTAATTCTGAATCAGCACTCACCTATACATTTATATTGTACATATATTGTACATTTGTCAAGATCTATTTAACAATTCTGATTTCAGTGATGCCAAGTTCTTCCCTAAGATCATTTCACAAACAAAAAAATCGTGTAAATGTGTATTTAGGATTTTAGAATTCCCCATGACATCATCTTGGTGTGAGGGGAAAAATGAAAAACTGAAGCAAAGACCTGAGATGCACCATCTAACATATAGGCCGCTTTGTAACACTTCTTGTTAATGGAATTGTATCCTTTGAAAAATTAAATCTGTTAACCATTACTACGAGCCTAGAATGCTAATGAGCAGATATAAATGTAACTAAATGAAAAAGCAGCAACGTGTCAGAATATGTAAAATGCATACAGATATAAATGTTTCAAGCCAGAATCCATTTGTGCATGGGTAGAGACAGGTCTACAAAACTGAACTGATAATGGAGAAATATTGTATATGTCAATATTAAGTTGTATGTCATATATGTTGTCTCATTACATACTGAACATATAATATTCTGTTGTCAGGTTATAGTTCCTGAAGTGTTGATTAGATAGCAAAGAGGTTAGATAAAAACAAGGGAAACAGGGAGAAGGAGAATGAAGAACAGGAATTGAACAAAATGGCAGAATACAATATAGAGATGATGGACAGGGAAACAAAACAGTAAATCAAAAGGAGAAATAGAAGGACGCAAAAGGGAAAGATACTAAAACATGTATTATGCAATAGTGAAAAGGATGGTAGACTATAAAAAGGATATAATAAGCAGTGGGTTAAATGAATAAGCTGTATCTACAAGTGAAGCAGACAGACAAGCACAGTAACCCCTGGTTCCTACAGAACATAACAGGACTGGTCTGCTCCTTACTTGCTCTCAGTTATACAGGAAGTAGCAGCAGAAAAATAAATAAAAAAAAATGCAAATGGCAAGACAGAAGAAATTACTTTAAGCAGAATATTCACTCAAGCAGAGGTTACTACAGGTACAAAGTAAATAGTGAAAAATATGGAGATGGAAAGGAGAAAATTGAGAAATAATATTGGGATAAGGTGTTGGCCATTTTCCAAAGAAAGTAGAAGAGAGATCTGAAATATAGGTTATGGCTGAATTAAAATATATAAATGAGTAAAACTAACCCTAGCAGGCCAACAGCGGACAAGTGGTTTAATGAGATTTTCGTACAAGTCGAGCCCAAAGCAATATATTAAATAATTCAAAATGTTTCTCATCTTAATGGGTAGCTCATGCACGCGTGCTGTCTATAAACATGGGGTTTTTTAAATCAAAATGCAGGAATTTGGGCATTGTGGATCATTTTAAAGGGATGGTTAACTTTTAATGTAACTTTTAGAGATGTTATGTTATGTTAACTTGTAGTGATGTTATAGAATGGCTAATTCTAATCAACTTTTCAACATGTCTTATATTTTTATAGATTTTTTATTATTAACATTCTTCTAATAATGCTTTCCAACTTTCAAATGGGGGTCACTGACCCCAGCAGCCAAGAAAACGATTGCTCTCTGAGGCTATGATTTTATTTTTTGTTAATGGTATGTAGATTTACTTATTTTTCTAATCAGGTCCTATTCATATACCTCTCTCATTTAAGGCACTCCCTGGTTGCAGATACTGTAACTGCTGAAATCCCAAACTGGAGAGTTGCTGAACATAAAGTGATATCATTTAATAAAATGACAAATAATACAAAGAAGACCAATAGCAAATTGTCGTAGAATAATACTCTTTACATCATACTACATTTTAATAATTTTGGGATTAACATTGCCATTCATAAAATGATGTTAGAGGATGAAATGCTCCGGGTAGGCTGCAGAAGGACTTCCAATATGTTGGTAAATATAAAAAGTATTTTACTGGATTGCAGTCTAAAGGTCAATAGGATGAGCTGCGTAAACAAGTGCAAAAAAAGATTTATTTGGCTTCTTCTGAATCTGTAGGCACTTACAATGCAAATTCATTTATGGTTATTCCACCCTTACTAATTAAGCATCTGCCTATTCCTGACTGTTACTGTAATTAAATAAATAAGTAACAATTCTTCACAACTGCAGAGTATTTACCATAATTAAATCCCATATTTCTGCAACTATACTATGCTGTATACTGTATTATAACTACAGTGTGTTACTGTATTGTAACTATACTAATTTACAACAATGATGACCAACTGACAAATAGTTTTCAAACTTAAATTTAAACTTAATTTTAAAAGAACAACTGGCATCCAAAAGCAACCCTTAATAATATCCTACAGATTGGAATGTAAAATATTCATATAATTTACAAATAGCACCTCTGATGTGCATAAAAGCAAATGGCTTTATCATATGCTTCACTTATAAGACATTAGCATAAGAGCTGCAATGTAATGTTCCTTCTTTAAGAATGATCCTGACATCTCCTGCATGATTTATGTTTGAGGTTGCAAATTTTCATTAGTGTAAACATGCTTTTTATTGCTTCCAACATCAAATATTTATTTAGTATTGTAAATCCCACTGACACAGCCTAGTAATGAGCGATAAATGTAAATTAAACAAGAACCATATGGCTCTTGGCTGTACTATTAAAACAGGCTCACATAGATCAGTAGATGTCTTCAGTGAAATACTGACTCTCTTAAAGACCCCAATAAATGTACAGAACAGTCATTATTCTCTGATTATGTCACAAAGAGGCCTTCACTACTGATTTCACACACTGTATTTGTGGTGAACAAGTCATATCCGTCTATTTAGTTATCTAGCTGTCTGTCAGTCTGTTTGCCTGTCTATAGATTTATTATCTATCATCTGTCTATAGTTATCTATCCTATGGCACCATTTGACCTACCTGGTCATCTATCTATCATCTATCTATCTATCTATCTATCATCTATCTATTTGCACACAACAGCCCCTACACGGCCCTTCCGCAAAGCTGCCTACCCACCCACTCACAACTGCCGCCTCCTCCTTTTAACTGTTCTTGCAAAGCCAAGAAGTAGCGCAAAGTGGGAAGAAGAGAATTCTTGGACTTATAGAGGAAGCAGAGCCTGTGGCCTGGGCCAACCTGTTCCTGGGGCCCTCCCTTCCTTGGGATCTACTTCCTCTATAGATACACCACTGTATGTATGTCTCTATATATTTCTCCATATCTCTATAGATATCTACCAAATGGCACCTTTTGACCCAATCTACTGTACCTGGTCTCCAGTTGGGGCATGAGTTAACCTATGGCATAGTGACCTCACTGTCCTGCCACATGCACCTTACAGGGGATTTTGCCAATGCCAACTGCCTGCTGGGAACAAATAAATACTGTATTAGTGAAGAGCGAATTAATTCAGCAGTCATGGATTCGCCCATAAGAAAAAATGGCCATTGTAAGTCAGTAAGCCAAATAATATGAAAAGAATTTTGGGCGCGGAATCTACAAATTAGTAAATCACTTCTGCAAATTGTTGGACCTACCAGGAACAAAACCTGTTTGGTTACTACTGATGAAGTTCAATGTGAATCTGCCAAGATGCTTTTCTAGAAATCTTCAGTGTAAGAGACTCTGTATGTGGTTTTATTTTATATGAGGTTGAACCACTGCTTATGGTAATAGGCCATACCCCCCCCCCATACATACAGTAGATTTGCGATGGAGGCTTATTTATTAAAGGTCAGATTTTAGTGATGTTTTGATACCACAACTAAACTCTCAAATTCTAAGGGACATATCTATTATGCTGTGCAAAAATTAAATTCGCCGAAAAAAAAACGGCGGAAAAAGCTGTGTAAAAGAAATGGCGAATTTATCAAGGTGTGTTTAGTTTTATGCCATGCGAACGCCAGATTTGACGCCGTTATTTTACATTGCTTCTGGAAGTCACATAAAAATTTTACACAGTTTTTTACATGGGGAAACGTGGAGATATGTGTGTGGTATTATCCACAGCATAATAAATATGCCCCTAAAACTACGAATGTTGTGAGATTTGTTAAAAAATCCAAATAAACATAACAATACATCAATAACCTTGAATTTTTTTTTTAGTTTTTTGGACAATTTCTAGTGAAGAAAAAAAATCTGTAAACTTCGAAAAGTCCGAATTGATTTAAAGCGTCCAATAAGATCAGCGCAGGTCCCAATGACTTCTATAGCACCTCGACAGCTTTTACTTTTGCCTTAAGGTGGCCATAGACACACAGATCCTATCGTACTAATCAAGGATTCGTACGATTTTCGGATCGTGTGTGGCGTGTGCCGACATCTTTAGTTTGGTCGATCGGTCAGGTTTGATTTTGACCCGACCGATCCCACCGGATCCCATCGGTTTTGGCAATGTTGCCAAACGAGCGGATCTTTGCGTCTATGGCCACCTTTAGAGTTTTTTGTGTTTTTACTTAATAAATCTTGAATTTTCCGAATTTTTTTAGAAACATAGAAAAACTCCACCTTTTTAGAGATTCGTTGAAAAAAAAATCAAAATTCAGTTGTTAGTAAATGACCACCATAGTGTTGAATATTCCGATCTTTGTATGTGAATATACCAGCAGCTGTAAAGATGTACTCACGTCCCACAGATAAAAAGCATTGTTTCTTGCCTACAATTACCTTGTGAAACATAAAATGCCACAACAGATACAAGTTATACACCAACACCTACAGTATCTACAAGAGGATTAACTGACAAATTTCTTTTAACATTCTGTACAGCGCTAGCCTGAAGGAGCATGAAATGCACAAACTATGCCAATCGCACTGCTTTTTAGGGCTGAGATACACGTGGAGATTCGTAGAGATTTAGTCACCTGACGACAAATCGCCTCTTTTTCAGGGTGACTGAAATCCCCGAACTGCCTTCTTGCCGTCTAGAATCTAAATCAACAGTGGGGTGGCACTCGTTGCTCTTTGTTTTCAGAAGTCGCCTGAAGTTTCCTCGTGAGGCAACTTTGGAAAAAGAATCGGTCCTAGTGCCATCCCGCATTCAAGCTGACAGGAAGGCAGCTCGGGGAGATTAGTCGCCCGAAGAAGAGGTGATTTGTCACAGGGCGACTAATCTTTCTTAATCTCCACGTGTGTCTCTGCACTTAAAGTTGTTGTTTTGATTATAACTTTGTTTCACACCAACAACTGCATTTGTAACATAGACATCCTTTTGTTCTCCTGAGTATTCCATGGTTTAAAGGAAGTGCACTGAATATAACACCAGGTTGTCCTTTTTACATTACAATTGCTCATCTTGCAGAACAAATTCCTTATTCCTCCTGAGAATGGGAAATGGAGTAAATGGGATAGTCCCAGTTGGCATTGTCTATTTAAAGCCACCCACATATAGAACAGTGATCCTCTCTATGGCATGGGAACAACGTAATGTTGCCTTTATTCTATGTTTATGCTGTAGGATAATAGCAGCATTAATATATTTTTAATAGTCTCCTATGAGACTGAACGTAAAAGAGTTATAATAAATCTTAAATCTTTAATCTTTGTAATAGATCTTTTTTCCAGTCAAATTGAATTATTATACAGCTATGAGTGAGCTGAACTATTAACAAATGTCTCCAAACAACTATGTTTCTCAGAAATAAACAGCATAAGTAACATACTTAAATGCAGCCAGTATTAAAAAAAGCTGGTTCTTTTGATGACTGGATTAATGCATATCACAAAACAAAAAAACTGTGGTACAGGTATGGGATCCATTATCCGGAAATCCATAGACTCCATTTTATCCAAATAATCCAAATGATTTCCTTTTTCTCTGTAATAATGGCATGGTATATTATATTTGATCCCAAATAAGATATAATTAATCCTTATTGGAAGCAAAACCAGCAAGTCAGTGATTTTCTAGTAGACTTAAGGTATGAAGATCCAAATTATTGAAAGATCTGTTATCCAGAAAACCCCAGGTCCCAAACATGCTGGATAACAGGTCCCATACCTGTACTGTGTTAGCCAGTGGCAAAAATAACAAGTAAAAAACACACAAACACAAAAGTATTGTATAAGTGATGCCTATACTGGCTAGCAATAAAAATACATTGTAAGCTATCGGGGCACCAAGGCCCCTTCATATTTTGCCTGATGAAGGGGTCTTGGTGCTACTAAAGCTGCAGTCTATTTTTATTGTTAGCCAGTATAGATATCACCTACACAATACTTCTGTATTTGTGTGTTTTTTTATTGGATTGATGCATGAATTTCACTTATTTGCAGTTGTAAAGTATCTTTCATCTGTTACATTGTCATTATGGAGTGGGCTGGGACCCACCGGGTTTTTTCCCGGTGTCCCGGTGGCCCAGTCCAACCCTGTTGTCTACAGTCTGTGGTTCCTCAAGTGTTAATGGGGGACTGAGGATGTTCTGGTGCCCAGGACAGGGATCATTTGTGTGTTTGTTGTATGGAGAGATACATGACGGAAAACTCTTCCAAAGAAATGGATTGAAATATTTATCCAATCACCCAAGGTGCACTGAGAGAGTGTGATACAACTCTACTGCCAAGTACTTTTAACAATGCACTACTGATCAGACCATTAGTTGGAGCCGAGCCAGATGCTGCGTCAATAGTAGAATCTATTGTTTCACTGAGAGAAGCCCCAAGCATGCACTTACTAGGTATTTGGAAGAATTATGTAGGCTCTTAATCATAGGAATGGGTGAAGAATGTGGTTTAAGGTGAATTAAGGTCTTTCTCTAGAATGTGAAGCCAGCCATAGAGACAGAGAGAATGTTTTTTCCTATAATAAAATCATCATCATGACTGTTCCTAGTTGAAATGAGGAGGAAAAACCCTTCTCTTGGAAGTGATTCACTGCCTTGTCCATAAGAAAAGGTCAGTCAACAAAAGGCTAGAAAGGTCTCCTAGGTTTATTGATCGACCCCCTATATGTACAGTATGTATAACTGGATGGTATAAGCAAAATATTTTGCAGAGAAAAAATGCCCATAGACTTTAATGGAGAGTTTTAAATATTGGTTTAAAAATTGTCAAACAATTTCCATTCCCCATTGAATTCAGTACTTTGGCGACTTGCAGTTTGCACATTTTTGGCGAGGCGAAACAGGTCAGATTAGCCCATCACTGTGGCAAATGTTCCAATCCCAAACAATGGGAGCTGCTCTGATCTTAATGGAGCATTTTTAATAAATTCAGACTTTTCAGATATTTTTTTTGTCGCTAACAATTGAAAACTTGAATATTTAGAGGTTTTGCACCTATATGTAAAATAAGGCTCTAAGTTTGCCCAGGAGCAGTAACCCATGGCAACCAATAAGTTGCTTGCATCCAAACAGGTGCCTAGCAAATTCTACCTGCTGATTGGTTGCTAAGGGGTTACTGCCCCTGGGCAAATGTTGTGCCTTTTATTACTGTACATAACCACATTCAGCGATTTTTTGGATTTGCGCTTTTTAAATTTGGATCTTTTAATAAATGGCATGGCTCTTGTGGTTTTAGAGAAAGTGGGTTTAGTTGTGGTTTCTGAAACCTCTAAAACCAGATCACAGTTCCAGATGTTTCATTGCAGAGCTCCCTGGGTGAAGCAAGCTAGTACCTTGTATTGGGTATTAACTGTCCTAATGATTATTTATCAAATGTAAAAACGGAATAAGTAAAATTATCTACACTGTGCAACGTACCTAAAGCTGCCCTTTTCTCTAAAGATTCAATAGGTAACCTAGCAACTGCACTGGAGACTGCTCCACAAATCTGCTCCTCTAAATATAAGGTTAGCAGATTTTCATAGGAAATGTAGCAATGGCCGCGAGCACATGTAGCGTAAATGCGTAGCCAACTTGATTTACAATGATCACAAAAATGCCGTGTAGAATGGATCCATAATACATAACAGAATGAATTCAGTGCCAATTTCCTAGATGAAGCCCCTTAAAAAAGTTAGGTTTTTATAACAACCTCAAGCTGTTGTGCGATGGAGTCGATTCTGGATGAGGGAAACGTGGAGGGATTTCATTTAGGGTCACCCCTAGGCCAGAGGATCACCTACCTGCCCCCCTCCCCATTACGAGAGTGCATGTGCAGGCTCCCTCCAGAGCACTGGGGATTTGGTGCGGGGGCAGTTTAAACAGCAGTGTGTCCCCAGTGCTTCCAACAAAATTGAAATGCAGATGGGCAGCATGCTGCGCCTTAAATCTTGCCACCTTAGGCCAGGCCTTTTTTTTTTTGCAACAAATCCAGGTCTGGCAGGAAATACTAATTGGGCATTTGCCAGGTAGTAAGGAAAGGGCAGATGTCAATGAGAACTGTATCTCTGTGGCTGGGTCCGGACTGGTCAATCTCTCTGTGAAATTGAGAATGTGCTCATGAGATAGAACTGCCTGGGCCCAACTTGCACCTCCGCTCTAGTGACCTGTGCTGTCTAACAATTTCTCCCACTCCCAAACCAGTAGCTCGTGAACAACATGTTGCTCCCCAACCCCTCGGATGTTGCTCTCAGTGGCCTTAAAGCAGGGGCTTATTTTTGAATTCCACGATTAAAGTTTTGGTTTCATAAAAAACAAATGTACTGCCAAACAGAGCCTCCTGTAGTCTGCCAGTCCACATAGGGGCTATCAATAGCCAATCACAGCACTTATCTGGCACCTAAAGGAACTTGTTTCATGCTTGTGTTGCTCCCCAACTCCTTTTACATCTGAATGTTGCTAATGGGTGATAAAAGTTGGGGACCACTGCTATAGAGGAACCCCTGGTCCTCAGTTTCCTTTCAGTTTATTAAAAACCACTCAACTAACAAAATTTGCATACCTCCCAACATTTTGGAAATAGAAAGAGGGACAAAAAGATTTGCTGCGTGGATCGAAGTGAACATTTTTGACCCTGCCTATTTTTGTGGCCACACCCCCTAATTACCATGTTCATTTTACAAAATTTGGCAGGTTATGAAAATGTAACACATATCTGTGGTTTTTATGTGTTATTACAGTTTTGCTAGTGAAGCTGCAAGTTAGTTTCCCCAAGAGACCTGCTTATCTTTACAATTGCTTCTTTGCTTATCTTAAATTGTTATAAAAGTATCTAAGTATCTATTCTGGGTTTTCTGCCAAATGCCAATGAAATCAGAAACTTTGTATATTTCAGTGCAGGAGATCAAAGAGAAAGTCGGGACATTTCAGTAACAATTCGGGACTGGGGGTTTTAGCTTTCAAAATCGGGACTGTCCTGTAAAAAATGGGACAGTTGGGAGGTATGTATTTGCTTATAGTGAGAAGATCCCAAAATAAGTATTTAACCCTTCCAACACATATGTGAGGACACTGTAGGTGTTCTATTAAGTATATCTGATTCTGTGAAATCTGCCTCAGGCTAAAATATATATATTGTATGATGTATCTGATGTAACTGAATGTAGCCAAACACCCTCAGATAACATTCTTTAACTATCTGCAATCTGAGGAGATACAGTGCCTGCAACAAGAAACCAATAAGAAGGAAAAAACCTACCAAGGCGTTGTTATGTCATCAAGGGAAAAAAATCTGCTTCAAATATAATCTAGTGAATATTTGTTCAGACATGCTTGGGTTTGGGAAGGCTTCTCCTGCTGGCACATTATAAAAACAAGGCACAAAAAAGGAAAACATTGACTAACATCAATACAGACTGGATTTGCTAAGCAGAGGGGTATTTGATATTGTGAAGGAAACTTAAAAGAATCACTTTAGTTGGCCACAGTGGAAGCTTTTCCAGTTAAATGCCTCTGAGTCATTTCTCACTTCATCCAATATGTAACTAAGATTTGAAGATTCTGGGCCAGTCTGCAATGTGACATCTGGCTCCCAGTGGTGAAGAAACATGATCATTTCTGAAATCCCCTCCCCAACCCATAAAAACTGGGCAGTAAATGGAACTATTGAAATAAATAAATGACAAACTCAAGCATCAACTTATGCAAACGGCTCAAATAACCGAAGCAGCTACGGTATATACGAGAACAGTGTTCTGTTTTGCTGAGAAAACAAGAAAGGGCAATAGACTTTTGTACATTACATGCTCTAATGTCACGTAACTCGACGCAAAGAAACGTACTGGAATGTACGGGGAAATGATCATTTCTGGATTTGCACTATAAATTGATTTAATCTCATCCGTAATGATAAAATAGAGAATCTCATAGTTCTGACACCGCTTTTTTAAACATGGAACGAGAGGGATTCATTCAATTTGTTGTGGATTAAAACGTCTTCTCTATGGTCTAAAACCTTTCAATCTTGCAGGGAAGTCACTGGTTTCATTTTTCTTCTATTGTCCAAATAACAGTTGACTTACAGTAATGGAAAGTAAAACCAATCGTTTCCCATAACTCTGGCTTCAGTGTCTTAACTCGGCAAATCCCAGAAATTACAATAAACCTTTCAGGTGGTTATTCATTGGCGATTTATATCCTGTGGATTGCTACCAAATCATATACGGGAAAGCAGAGATTTAAGCTTTGAGCTAGTTTTAGGGGGTTTTTTAATAAAGAAAATAAATAAACCAAAGGCCTGCTCGCTGCTGGAGCGCCGAACAAGGAGCATTTAAAAATAGAACAATAAGTCAAAAAGGAAAATATTTACTGTAAGTTCCATAGTATCTAGGACATGATGCATATCACTTCAAGGGAGTTATTTACTAAAATCCACATGCAAAAATCATGAAAAATTTTATACAAAATCAGACTTTTAAAAAATCACAAATTTTTCGGAATTTATTAAACCCTGAGGATGGAAAATTCAGAATCTGAAAATCCGGCATCTCAGACCCGTCAATGGGAGAAGTCCAAAGGATTTTTTGATGTGCGCTGGGTTTGATGTGCGCTGAAGTTTTCAGAGTTTTCGGGTGAAACGAAAAAATCATGAAATTTGTGAAGATTGGATGGAAAAAATCCGAAAAAAATCGTGAAAATCAGATTTTTTCCCACAAAGCAAATTTTCGGGATAATGCAATAATAAATAAGTGTAAAAAAACCGAGCGGATTTGATCAGAGTTTGTAGCAGAAAATATTGAGATAAAGTGTTGGGAAGGGTGTGAAACGGACGCTGGCGAAAATTCGCCGGTTAGTGAATCTGCCTCAATGTCCATGGATGGATCTATAATATAGGTAGGTAGCAGTTACCAGGAAAGTCAATGTGAGATCCCTGTGCTGTGTTTTTAGGGGCAGATTTAACAAGGGTCGATTTTCGAGGTGGAAAATACTTTGAATTTCGACCATCAAATTAAATACTATGAAATTCGAAGTTGTCTTCGTAGGATTTTTTTGCATCGTACGATCGTATTCCGATCGTACCACAATCATACTTCGAATCGTGCGACTCAAACGATTTTATCGTACGATCATACTTTTTTGCTTCAAATACAAAAAAACGTAGAAATATGCTCTGGAAGGTCCCCGTAGGCTAACATAGCCCTTCAGCAGGTTTAAGTTGAAGTATTGAAGTAGAAGTTTTTTTAAAGAGACAGTACTTCGATTATCGAATGGTCGAATAGTCGAACGATTTTACTTCGAATCGAAGGTCGAAGTCGTAGTAGCCTATTAGATGGTCGAAGTAGCCAAAAATTACTTTGAATTTCGAATTTTTTAACTTCAAAAATTCCCTTGATTTCACTTCGACCCTTGATAAATCTGCCCCTTAATGTTTGAATGATTTTTTTAGTAGACAAATTATAGAGAACCAAAAAGTGGAAACATCCCTTATCTGAAAAGTCGCAAGTCCAGAGCATTCCGGATAACATGCCCCATACCTGTATTAGAATATATGGGTCCAACAAGAGCGCAAAGTTTATGGGGTTTTTCTAATGTAACTTAATCAATGTAATAGTTTTATTTTTATATCTATTAAGTCAAGTTTTTCTTACATTTATTTTCCGTTACAGGACATATGAACATAGGGATATAAAAAGGTGCATGTGTTTTAGAGATTTCCCTGTTATAAGTGATCATTCTCCTATCCAAGTATTTCTTTAGTGGTTCCATTTCAAAGAAAACAGAAACGATTTAACTTCAAGCAGGACACCAGGAAAATATTTGAATTCATCTGAAAGCAAGTCTAAATCCAGTCTCTAAAGAATACGCTGCTAATGTTCATTCAACCTGCTCCGTAAGGATCAAGCTCAGGAGACAGCGTCAAGTTTCACCTGCCTAATTCAGATGGATTATTATTAGATGACCCAGGCTAAATATTATGCTACATAATCTCCATTTTCACATTTCCTATCATTGACCACATTTGCAAAAACAGACATTCCACCCTGACATGACATCTCAATACATTATTTTCAATATCTCCTCCTACAGGTTGTTTTGTCTTTCCAGTATGAAAGCTGTCCCTTAGGTGGGCCTCTGTAAAGTGTGAGTAGAAAGAAGGCAGGTAATAAACTTTCACCAGTACTTATAACCTGGGTGTCAGGATTTCTTAAAAAAGTCATTGGTACAGCAAACAAACAGATTAACATTAATTGTGAATGGTTATGTAGTACATGGATATCAGCCCAAGCTCAGCAGAGGAACTTACTTAACCCTACCTAAACTAAGCTGACCCTACATCCCTAACTGTGGCATTTCATGGGGACCCTACCATCTAACTCTAGTGCAGGAGTTCAGGGACATTAACCAGGGCCGGAACTAGGGGTAGGCAGAAGAGGCACCTAGCTAGGGCGCAACGAAAGGGGGGCGCTGGGCAGGTACCTGACTTTTGCCTACCCCTAGTCCATGTTCGCTGCTCCTCCCACTCCTCTGGCACTCGTCCCCGCCTCCCTCCCCTGAAACGCTTTACCCCGCCTCCCTCCCCTCCCCTCAGTCACTTTCCCCACCTCTCCCCTCCTTCGGTTTCCTCTGCCTCCATCCCCTCCAGCGCTCTAACACCCTCCCCTCCGGCGTTCTGCGCATGTGTGCGCACAATGTGTTCAGGAGTGCGCACATCCACGGGAGCGAGCGCGGAGGAGAGCGTGGAGGAGAGCAAGGAGCACGGAGGGGGCGCGGTGGCCGCCCGGGTCGCCTAGGGCACCCGGTCGGCTTGGCCCGCCACTGACATTAACAGCCAAGTGTCTAGGAGCAACTTATACACACAGGCATAGACTAATCATTCTACATGGTAAAGATACAGGACCTGTTATCCAGAATGCGTAGGACCTGGGTTTTTCCAGATATTGGATCTTCTTCATACCTTAAGTCTACAAAAATCATGTGAACATTAAATAAACCCAATAGGCTGGTGTTGCTTCCAATTAGGATTAATTATATCTTGATTTAGATCATGTACAAGGTACTTTATTATTACAGAGAAAAAGGAAGTAGTATAAAAATACATTTTTGAATAAAATCTATGGAAAATGGGGCTCCAAACTTTATTCCTTAAGTCTTGACATAGCTCAAGCACAGCAAGCAGGCTGGAGTCATTCTGTGGACAAAGCAAGTTGTGTATCACCCCAAAATCTTATGTATGCACCATAATGGCATTTTTTGGCACCTTTTGGCACTGTTACAGTATTTAAACATTGTCTGCACAGAACACAATATCCTTGAAAAAGGTCCCAAAGAGGACTGAAACATCGGATTTGTATGAGATGTGTGTGAAATAAAAACTACACGAAGGGTAGTGTTGGTCCTGGAACTTTTTTCCAAAAAGACTGTACGTGCACCCCGCAAATAAAGGCAACAGAGTGCAGGTATTTTATGAGATATATAGATATAGATATATATATAGATATATATATATATATATATATATATATATATATATATATATATATATATATACAGTCATATGAAAATGTTTGGGAACCCCTCTTAATTCTAGTTTTGTTTATTATTGGCTGAACTTTCAAAGTAACAACTTCCTTTTAATATATAACATGCCTTATGGAAACAGTAGTATTTCAGCAGTGACAAAGTTTATTGGATTAACAGGAAATATGCAATATGCATCATAATAAAATTAAACAGGTGCATAAATTTGGGGAACCCCAACAGAAATATTACATCAATACTTAGTTGAGTTTCCTTTTGCAAATGTAACAGCCTCTAGATGCCTTCTTTGGTATTTTTGCCCATTCGTCCATACAAAATCTCTCCAGTTCAGTTAAATTTGATGGCTGCCGAGCATGGACAGCCTGCTTCAAATCACCCTATAGATTTTCAATGATATTCATGTCAGGGGACTGTGACGGCCATTCCAGAATATTGTACTTCTCCCTCTGCATAAATGCCTTTTAGATTTCAAAGTGTGTTTAGGGTCATTGTCTTGTTGGAATATCCAACCCCTGCGAAACTTAAAATTTGTGACTGATGTTTGAACATTATGAATAATTTGTTGATATTGGGTTGAATTGATTCGACCCTCAACTTTAACAAGGGCCCAGTCCCTGAACTAGCCACACAGCCCCACAGCATGATGGAACCTCCACCAAATTTGACAGTAGGAAGCAGGTGTTTTTCTTGGAATGCGGTGTTCTTCTTCCGCCATTCAAATCGCTTTTTGTTATGACCAAATAACTCCATTTTTGTCTCATCAGTCCAAACACTTTGTTCCAAAATGACTGTGGTTTGTCTAAATGAGCTTTTGCATAAAGCGACTGTTTGTGGCGTGAGTGCAGAAAGGGCTTCTTTCTCATCACCCTGCCATACAGATGTTCTTTGTGCAAATTGCACTGAATTGTAGAACAATGTAGATACACCATCTGCAGCAAGATGTTCTTGCAGGTCCTTGGAGTTGATCTTTGGGTTGTCTGTAACCATTCTCACAATCCTCCGCATATGCCGCTCCTGTATTTTTCTTGGCCTGCCAGACTTGGGTTTTACAGCAACTGTGCCTGTGGCCTTCCATTTCCTGATTACATTCCTTACAGTTGAAACTGACAGTTTAAACCTCTGAGATAGCTTTTTGTAGCCTTCCCCTAAACCATGATACTGAACAATCTTTGTTTTCAGATCTTTTGAGAGTTGCTTTGAGGATCCCATGCTGTCACTCTTCAAAGGAGAGTCAAACAGAAGCACAACTTGCAATTGGCCACCTTAAATACCTTTTCTCATGATTGGACACACCTGCCTATGAAGTTCAAGGCTTAACGAGCTAATCTGGGCAATTTGGCGTTGCCAGTAATCAGTATTGAGCAGTTACATGCATTCAAATTAGCAAAATTACAAGGGCACCCAAATTTTTGCACAGCCAGTTTTTCACATTTGAGTTAATTTCATAGAACTGAATACTGCTTCACTAAAAATGTCTGGTTACCTTGACCTAATAAATTAATTATTTTACCTCTGCAACAAGGAGGTGCTTCAGTTTTGTGTTTTTTTGCCATTTTGTCATCTGTGACTTTGTTGGGGCAGTTATGACATTTTTACTCAACATCAGGGCGGGCATCAGGGGGGCACAGGGTGTACTGTTGTACCAGGCCCGGGCCTTAAGGTGAGCCCAGCTATTTCCAAAAGTGGAGCTAAGCCGGGCCACCTTGACATCGCTGAAGTCATGCTGAACCGCCGAATTCCCGAAGAGCCGAAGCCGCCAAAAGAATCAAAGTTGGAGTCCTGAAGCTACGAAAGGAGCCGAAGTTGCAGTCCTATGTGTTTTTTTTTAATTTTATTAAAACCCTGGCCACCAATGTATTATTCTAATACTTTATATGCCCCTTCCACCAATGTTTTTTAAAAACACAACTTTTCTCTCGTGCCCCATTTTTTCTTTTTAACTTGTAAGGGGGGCCATGGCCACCAATGCTTTTTAAAAAAAAACTTTTATGGGGAGCCCTGGCACCAATGTTTTAAAAAAAAATGATGGGGGGCCCTGGAATTTTTTTTTTTTAACTTATAAGGGTTATAGGGTTATAATAGCTTTTTATAACTTGTGTGTGGGGGGTTTACCATTTTGAGAGCTGTTGTCTGTGTGGTCTTTTTGCTGTGGTGTGGCATGGACAGTGCCCCGTAATTTCTAATGGAGACTCTGCTCAGCATTTGTGTATACATTTCTGTGAATCTCTCCCCCCCCCCCGTGAGAATGAAAGCAGTATTAACAATGGAATGTGCCAATTTACCAGTGCAACATTTTCCCTATTACTATTTGAACCTCAAAGTGCACAGTAAGTGTAAAACTGACATAGTGGAGCCAACGTGAATCAGTGGCCAGTTTGTAATGAAGTCACCAGTAATCTCTGGGGAGTTTCTTTTACTTTCATGTTTACAGACCCTAATCATAAACATTAGAGATCTGGCTTGTAATTGACTTCATTTGGGTTTGGTAGCCCGAATGAATGTAAATTTTCATTTGTAATTGGCAACAGGCATCTCTTAATGTCTCAAAAAGAACATAGGGTTATTTTGGAGTTGGCTGAATTCAGAGCTTTCTGTGCAAAGTTGTATTAGTTTTCCAGATGGCAGCTTTAAAATAATAACAATGTTCTGCTGTTAGTCACTGGCAAAAGACTTAAGATGAAATAGAAAAAAATTATTTTTATTTTATTCAGAAAAGAATGCAATAGAGACAAAGTTTAGATATTAGCCCATGGTTTTTTCCCCAACATATTGTGCTCATCATAAATTAAGGTCTATAATGATTAAAAGAAGATGATCTCCAAAACAACAACAACAAAAATCTTAAAGTAAATGACTTTAGAAAAAAAATCTGTTTTCTTTGTATATACTCTTTGTTTACAACCCATTCTTGCCTTTTCTTAAAAATGTCAAATTGACAGTACATCCCCTGATTTTGGTCCCACTCATTTATAATGCTGCATTCCAGTCGGAGCTTTTCCTAGTTTTTACACGGTTTTTCAAGATTTTACACCAATATTATGTACTGATTTTCATTAAAATGGAAAATACTGAATTCCACCTATTGCTTCACGTTCTGCCCCCATGTATTATTAACGCTACACTGCTTAAACCTTGTCAATAGACATAAAATGTATTATTATTTTTACTTTAGTATATAGTGTATATAAATATATACAGAAACCTAATGAAATCCAATTATACTGGCCAAAAATTCAGTTTTTTTCAGTTTAGCTGTTTTCAGATTGTTCACCAGAAACTTTTCTCAATTGCTTTCCCTTTTTTTTTGACCATTTCTCCAAAATTTAATTTTAAAGATTAAAGGGGAACTCCAGCTTCCAAACCAACATTTGATAAAGCGGCCCACAGAAACCACTAATATAGCCATCACAGTTATTGGTTTCTTCAAAAAGTATGAATAAATGCAATTTTCTATGCTGAAATCCAGCTGTTTAACAGTTCTTCTCTTTCTGCATCATTTGAAATCCTGGCAGGGAAGGAGGGACTTAACACTGATGTTACAAATTGTAACAACTTCTCCACAGCTTACAGACAGCATGCAGGAACTACATAACCCACAATGCACTGTGATGTTCTGTTCCTGATTGAAATCACATGTGCAGGGAATTGTGGGGTTTGGAGGATGCAGACAGATGGCTGTTGATACAAAGTAAAAGTAGTCAGCCAGCTCAGCAAAGTAGTCAGACAGATCAGCAGGAGAGCAGGGGGCTAGGCTTAGGGAACTGTTCCAAACCATTAAAAATCATGAAAAGTCTGCATATTTTTTATTTGATGTATATTGCAAAGTTGTTTAGAATTAAGTTTACTTTTCAAAAAGCTTGAGTTTTGTTTGTGTGGAGTTCCCCTTTCATTTTCCTGTCTCTATTGTTTCAGTCTGGCATCTCAATAATTCAGGTGCAGAATCTGAAATGTTACAATTTGCTAGATTTAGATGATACATTTCTCAGCAGTATCTGTGGAATATTAGCAACGACTGTATCAATTCTAACAGCTGCTATTAATGCAACTCAGGGATTCTGTTCAGCAATGCCAATCAACTCATTTACAAGAGTTTACCATCAGTGACCTTTAGAAAGACATAGGAAGGTGAAAAATGAAACTTTAAACTTCAATATTAGAAAATCAGTCACAAATAGAAAATAGAAAGTAATTGAAAAAAATCTTTATTTCTGGTGAACTACCTAAAACCCGAACTAAAAACAATTTTGGAAAATGAGCAACCCCTTCAACTGATTCTTGCTGGAGGCGTGGAATGCAGAGGATTTTCTTCACACGACCCTGCCACATATTAACCAATACTGGTGTGCTATTCGTTCATTGTTGAAGAGAGACCATTCATTCCCTAATATTAGAAACACTAAGGTTGCCTTGCTGTGCCTTCTTGATAGCAAAATAATATTCTGCCAAACTGGAAGGGTCAATTGGTTCCATTAATCCCCTCCTTGCTCAAGGATGGACAGAGACCTTCCACTTATCAAGCTGATCTACCTAGCGGAGGGTCTCCAGCTGATTCTACAAGATCTGGGATCCCTGGATTGAAGGGAGAGCACCCCCTCTAGCCAAAGATCAACCATAGACTCAGAGTAAAATGCTTAGAAACTCAGTTTAATTATACTGCCATTCAACCTGTATGCACTGAAATAGTTTACCAAATGAATGGGCATTAAGTCTAGTGCCAGACGCAGCAGATCTCAAATCCATTCCTCCCCTGCTGGCACCCACATATGTTTCTTGGCTCGGGTGCAAAGATGCACAAAGTGGATTTTGGGAACCAAAATGCAAACTAAGCCGCATGTGCCTGGACCTAGGCCAAGGTAATGTATCTGGGTGCAGGCACATTAAGCAATGGAGAACCGGATTCTCACATCTGGCACTGTTAAGACTCTATTAATCTAAGTCCTGGGTGAGGGAGAGGAGGGGAAAGTAATCAAAACTAGGGATGCACCGAATCCACTATTTTTGATTCGGCCGAACCCCCGAATCCTTTGTGAAAGATTCGGCCGAATACCGAACCCGGACCCTAATTTGCATATGCAAATTAGGGATGGGAAGGGGAAAACATTTTTAATTTCCTTGTTGTCAGACAAAAAGTCATGTGATCTCCCTCCCTGACCCTAATTTGCATATGTAAATTAGGATTCCGTTTCGGTTTGGCCGGGCAGAAGGATTCGACCGAATCCGAATCCTGCTGAAGAAGGCCGAATCCTGGCCAAATCCCAAACTGAATCCTGGATTCGGTGCATCCCTAATAGAAACATTTCTATTAAAAAAAGAAAAGGCTTTTTAATAATCATAAACTATAGACCCTGGAACATATATGCTAGAGTGCTAAAGGTTGTCTAGCCATGAAATACTTGTAGGCTAGTGCTGTCCATTACAATATAAGTCCATAACAGTAACCAGGTCCAGACTGAGAATTAAAATAGGCCCTGGCATTTCAGGTACACAGAGGCCCAATCAGCCCACATAAAGGCCCAAACAGCCCCCACCAGCCCACTAAATACTGACTTTCTATGGCACCTTATAGTAGCCCCTCTGGCATTTGCCAGAACCCACAGATTGCCAGTCCGGGGCTGACAGTAACATGTAGTCTCTCCTGAAATTATCTCCCCAACAATGAGCTATAAATGAACATTTACCTGTTTCCAAAAGCCAGTGTTTGCCAGAAGAACATTTGTATTCCAAATGCTCAATCTACATTTGGAAGCCATACTATACTAGCAACAGTTAATGCGCCTTTACTTGTTGGCAGGAAAAAACGCATCCTCAAAACTGTAGAAGGAGAGGACCACACACGAGGTTGACATTATGAATGGATATTTTATTTACTATTATAATGTGCATGCATGATACTGAATAAATGATCCAACAAAGAATGATTTACCTCCATGTGTGGTCCTTGGCTTGTACTAAGCTGCACTTCTATTTTAATTTATGGTTTGGAAAGTCCAGAGAGGTTTCGGCAACTTGGGCTCTACCAAAAGATCTGGTGTACAGACTTTGTTATTTATCTCCCTTCACGTATACAAATGCCAAATTTGTTTTCTTCTTGGAATGAACAGCGAGAGGATGGCGTCATGGAACGTTTAACACTTTAACGCTTTGTTTTTTAAAGATCGCAAACTTGGCACAAAGAGGCAAAAGCTGTGACCTTGCTGAGACACAATTAAGTCACATAGAAAGACACCATGGCCTAGACAGAGAATAGAGCTAAATACTTCTATGAATATATTCAAGTATTAGGGTATTCTTAAAATAATATTAATACTAAGTAAAAGCTTGAGGAGTTGATTTCCTATGCTCCACATCATGTCAGTAGAGCTGAGCAAATCTCCCATATTTAATTCAGTCAATCAAGTGCTTCAACCAGGGTTTATTTGCTATAACCCTGGACACAAGTGGTAGTTCTAAAAGGGGTGCAAAAGCGTATTCCTTAGAGCTTGTTTTAAAATAAGGGTTTGGCTGTGCTTTATCAATGGATTACTATATGTGTAAATACAGGAGTTTGTTTGGACTGCACCAATCATGCAGGAACAGAGGACAGGTTGTGAGTAGAATGGGGGTGCCTACATGCCTCCCCCTACCTACCACTTGTGAATACAGTAATGTTGACTACATTGTATTTATGGCAGGAGTGCAGGTCTCTGTAGTGGATTTTTGAGCAAGGAGACCTACGGCCGGTGTGCAAATGCAACAAAACATAATGGATTGTGCCCTGCACTGAATAATGGTCTTTAATGGCTTGCCAAACCAGTTTCCTAGTTATATCGCTGTCAAGAAAAAATTCAGTTTTTTTACTGTAAATCTCCTGCCACAAGCAATTTAGTTAAATGGAAGCTCACCGATACATTTTGCAGTCCCACAACACTGGGGTTGAATTTTGGGGGTCCACAAAATATAAAAACAGAACAACACTGTTGTGCAGGAGTTTTTTAATGCTATTATTAAGGCAAGATACTGTATGTGCAGCTTGGATTTGTACCATCCCCTCCAGTGATATACAGTATATATTACGTGGCATCCATCCTGCCTGGGGGTTTTCCTTCTCCACAAGGGATATTTTTTGGTGTGCGCTGTATTTATTTGTGTGCTTAGAAGGTTATAGGGAAAAGAGAGAGACATGCTAGAGACAGAGCAGTCAATGGACATATTCCCACTGGTTAAGTGAAGCTGGCAGGACCTGCTAATACTCCACTCCCCTAGAATTCAGCTTTTAGCACTGGTTTCTGCAGGTGGTGGCACGTACTGTATATGGGAAGGTGAATTATTTGCTCCTATTCTATGTAGCCTGGGAAAGACGGGAAGGGAGTCTGGGTGAGGAAATCGATGTTTAAAGAGCCTAAAGCCTGAACAATGCTTTATAGGTTTAATGATTAATTAAAAGAGGTTAGCAAAGGAACTTATGCTGGCAGAATTCCAAGTACGGTTTGTGACTGCTTACGTTTATATAGTGTTCTGTATGCTAATCTCTTCACATATGTCACAGTATCTTCCCTACTGTGTATAAATAGTAATTTATTGCAAAGCTGTTCCACCTGTGTGTACTATTAGTATATTTTATGTCCCTGCATAGACAGGAGTACAATATAAAGGTATGCATTCATAAAAATAACCCATCTACTCTCAGGGTCGGACTTAGGGTTGCCACCTTTCTGTAAAAAAATACCGGCCATCCTATAATTTTGGGGGTTTTCCCTATTAATAACATTGTGCCCAAGTAACATTTTTACCGGCCAGGCCGGTAAAATACCGGCCAGGTGGCAACCCTAGTCGGACTGGAGGGCCCGAAGCCTACTGGGGCTGCTGTCTACGGGCCCGCTGACGTGTGCCACACCGCGATTACGCATGATTGTGCACTCACGTGTACTGGGTTTTTTCCATGACCCGAAGATAGTTTTTGCAGGGAGCGTGTGTGCACCGGCAGGGCCCACAAGAGCCGGGGCCCACCTGGTTTTTTCTCGGGGTCCCGCCGGCCGGTCTGACACTGTCTACTGAACTTCTGTACATGTAACATACTGTTTGCAGCCAGAGACAGTTCTGCAGTAGAGATAGCTTTACAAAAAAGATATTTAAACCATGATACCTTTAATAGAAACAATACAGGAATACCCTAAACCCAGAAGATGATCTTAAAATTAGGGATGCAAGAATCTTGCAAATACCGAAATGCAAATCCTAATTTGCATATGCAAATTAGGGGTGGGAAGGGGGGAAACATTTTTTACTTCATATTGTGACAAAAAGTCATGAGATTTCCCTCCCCTCCCCTAATTTGCATATGCAAATTAGGATTTGGTTCGGCCGGGCAGATGGATTTGGTCAAATTTGAATCCTGCTGAAAAAGGCAGAATCCTGGCCGCATCCCCAACCGAATCCTGGATTCAGTGCATCGCTACTTACAATGGAACTGTGTTTATGGGCCCCCTGGCAGTTGCTGGATCTGCTGGATCTATTGTGCTGTGGGTAAGAGGAATGCAGAAGATAGGAAACAAGAAAAAAGGACCGCTACTGCTCCCCACAGGTACTTTTCCAGGTGCTCTGTCAAGCAGTATCCGACTGCTAAGATACAATAAGTTGAGGAACAAATAGACGGCACTTCTGGAGAAGATTTATTACTGCTGTATGTCCTGACGCGTTTCGGGAAATGATCCCTTAGTCTAAGAGGAATGCAGAGACCCTCACACAGTTGCCTATTCTATGAGATTTGACTTTTGATTCTAGGAATATGTGTCACTAAATCATTTAGCAACCGAATTCTTTACCAATCCACTGTAAAAGCAGCAACTGGCTTCCCAGACTCTCTGACCTCCTATGTTAGTGGCCTCATGCAGTATGCATGGAATGCAGTGTTTTCTTTTTTTAAAAATCCTTCCTTATTTATGTTTTTGGCTTCTAGCCAAGACCCAACGTTAATGCCTTTAAATGACATCAAAGCCGGCGTTATTAATTGTCTTTATTAAGCCCCTTTCTGGCTGTTGGAAAAATATTTGTTTGGAAATTGTTAGTAATGTATTAAATGTTGTGACAAAGTCTAAAGCTGGCCACACACAGGCCAATTTTCTGACGGCAAGCACATGGGCCGACCAATCAAATCAAGTCCAATGTGGCCACTCAAGCGAAGCCATGAGTACATTTTTGTAAACTTTTCATGGCAGAAACCTGCTTTAAAGCAACAGGAGAAGTACAAGAGTAGTCCAGAAGCTAAAGTGTAAATAATAACTGCAACTACACACACATACATATATATTATATTATTATATGAGCATTATCTCTTTGGTGCAGGTACAGTATATTGAAACATTATTCTTCTCTTATGTGGATTGTACTGCTAAATAAATACACTTTGCCCCAGTTTGAATGGGGAAAAGGATCGCTTTGTTGCAGATATACCCTGTCAAAGTTATGAAGAAGAGACCACCACTAACTATTTACTGTTACCCTCTGTGCGTATGATGAAAGCAAATAAACAAATAAGAAAGGCAATCATATAAGCTTGTCATAAAGACTTCTTAATACATACACAGAACAACTCATTGATATTCCTAATGCAATAGATCTAATGTCTATTTGTTATATCTAATTATTTTATTTTTTATTATTTTTAAAACAGGCAAAGGTTTACAGGACAAAGCATGTTTTGAGAAAATCCTTTATCCAAAGATAACTGTCCCAAGGCTTTTGTTTTCATAAAAAATATTGTTTTATTAAATTAGCATTAAAATTCAGTTACAAACAACCCCACCAGGCCCACCTTACGCATTTCGCACCCTCCGGTGCTTAGTCATAGGTGTATCCTAAAAGCATGTTTTGACACTGGAAAACTGCAATCCCATTCCAGCTTACAATAAATGACATTGGATAGAAAAAAATGTTAAAGGGGTTGTTGTCCTTTAAATTAACACTTTGTATGACGTAGAGAGAGATATTCTCTGCACGCTCATGTTTATGTGACACATTGCTCAGCTGCCAGCCTCCTCTCCAACCCCTGAAGGTCAAATTATGGAAAGATCCCATATATATATATATATATATATATATATGGGAACCGTTATCTGGAAACCCGTTATCCAGAAAGCTCCATAATACGCCTTCTCCCATAGATCCATTTTATCCAAATAATCAATAAAACAAATTTAATGGGTTTTTTATTTTCTTTTTGCACTGATTTCCATTATTAACAATGGGCAAATCTGTCCTAGTGCAGTTCATACATGGGCCAATCTTTGTAGGAATC